>NC_092784.1:33142681-33442681 GCF_047496795.1 Chiloscyllium punctatum
GTGTGTCTCACTCCCTGTGTGCTCTCCCCTGTGTGTCTCACCCCCCTCTGTGTGTGTCCCACCCCCCCGTGTGTGTCTCATCCCCCCCTGTGTGTGTCTCACCCCCCCGTGTGTGTGTCTCACCCCGCTCTGTGTGTCGTCTCACCCCCCCTGTGTGTGTCTCACCCCCCCTGTGTGTGTCTCACCCCCCGTGTGTGTGTCTCACCCCCCCCTGTGTGTGTCTCACCCCCCTGTGTGTGTCTCACCCCCCCGTGTGTGTGTCTCACCCCCCCCTGTGTGTGTCTCACCCCCCTGTGTGTGTCTCACCCCCCTGTGTGTGACTCACCCCCCCGTGTGTGTGTCTCACCTCTCTCACCCCACCCTTGTGTGTGTGTCCCACCCCCCCGTGTGTGTGTCTCATCCCGTGTGTGTCTCACCCCCCCTGTGTGTGTCTCACCCCCTGTGTGTGTCTCACCCCCCCGTGTGTGTCTCACCCCCCTGTGTGTGTCTCACTCCCCTGTGTGTGTCCACCCCCCTGTGTGTGTCTCACCCCCCCGTGTGTGTCCTACCCCCCTGTGTGTGTGTCTCACCCCCCTCTGAGTGTGTCTCACCCCCCTGTGTGTTCTCACCCCCCCGTGTGTGTGTCTCACCCCCCCTGTGTGTGTCGCACCCCCCTCCGTGTGTGTGTCTCACCCCTCTCTGTGTGTCTCACCCCCCTGTGTGTGTCTCACCCCCCGTGTGTCTCACCCCTCTCTGTGTGTCTCACCCCACCCGTGTGTATGTGTCCCACCCCCCCGTGTGTGTGTCTCATCCCCGTGTGTGTCTCACCCCCCCTGTGTGTGTCTCACCCCCCTGTGTGTGTCTCACCCCCCCATGTGTGTGTCTCACCCCCCCCGTGTGTGTCTCACCCCCCTGTGTGTGTCCCACCCCCCTGTGTGTGTGTCTCACCCCCCTCTGTGTGTGTCTCACCCCCCTGTGTGTGTCTCACCTCCCTGTGTGTGTGTCTCACCCCCCCGTGTGTGTGTCTCACCCCCCCCGTGTGTGTCTCACCCCTGTGTGTTCTCACCCCCCCGTGTGTGTGTCTCACCCCCCCCGTGTGTGTCTCACCCCCCCGTGTGTGTGTCTCACCCCCTGTGTGTGTGTCTCACCCCCTGTGTGTGTGTCCCACCCCCCCGTGTGTGTGTCTCACCCCCCTCTGTGTGTGTCTCACCCCCCCGTGTGTGTCTCACCCCCCCTGTGTGTGTCTCACCCCCCCCCGTGTGTGTCTCACCCCCCTGTGTGTGTCCCACCCCCCTGTGTGTGTGTCTCACCCCCCTCTGTGTGTGTCTCACCCCCCTGTGTGTGTCTCACCTCCCTGTGTGTGTGTCTCACCCCCCCGTGTGTGTCTCACCCCCCCCGTGTGTGTCTCACCCCCCGTGTGTGTCTCACCCCCCTGTGTGTGTGTCTCACCCCCCATGTGTGTTTCTCACCCCCCCCGTGTGTGTCTCACCCCCCCGTGTGTGTCGTCACCCCCCTGTGTGTGTGTCTCACCCCCCTGTGTGTGTGTCCCACCCCCCTGTGTGTGTGTCTCACCCCCCCTGTGTGTGTCTCACCCCCCCTGTGTGTGCCCACCCCCCCGTGTGTGTCCGACCCCCCTCTGTGTGTGTCTCACCCCCCCTGTGTGTGTCCCACCCCCCCGTGCGTGTCTCACCCCCCCTGTGTGTGACCCACCCCCCCGTGTGTGTCCCACCCCCTGTGTGTGTGTCTCACCCCCCCCCCGTGTGTGTCTCACTCCCCCCGTGTGTGTCTCACTCCCCCCGTGTGTGTGTCTCACCACCCCCCGTGTGTGTCCCACCCCCCTGTGTGTGTGTCTCACCCCCCCTGTGTGTGTCTCACTCCCCTGTGTGTGTCTCACTCCCCTGTGTGTGGCTCACCCCCTCTGGTGTGTGTCCCACCCCCCCGTGTGTGTCTCATCCCCCCCTGTGTGTGTCTCACCCCCCCCCGTGTGTGTCTCACCCCCCGTGTGTGTCTCACCCCCCTGTGTGTGTCATCACCCCCCTGTGTGTGTGTCTCACCCCCGTGTGTGTGTCTCACCCCCCTGTGTGTGTCTCACCCCCCCTGTATGTGTGTCTCACCCCCACATGTGTGTGTCTCACCCCCCTGTGTGTCGTGTGTCTCACCCCCGCTGTGTGTGCTCACCCCCCCGTGTGTGTGTCTCACCCCCTGTGTGTGTCTCACCCCCCCCCGTGTGTTCTCACCCCCCCTGTGTTTGTCTCACCCCCTGTGGTGTGCGTGTCTCACCCCCCTGTGTGTCTCACCCCCCTGTATGTGTGTCTCACCCCACATGTGTGTGTCTCACCCCCCTGTGTGTGTGTCTCACCCCCCGTGTGTGTGTCTCACCCCCGCTGTGTGTGTCTCACCCCCCCGTGTGTGTGTCTCACCCCCCTGTATGTGTGTATCACCCCCCTGTGTGTGTCTCACCCCCCCCGTGTGTGTCTCACCCCCCCGTGTGTGTGTCTCACCCCCCTGTGTGTGTCTCACCCCCCTGTGTGTGCGTGTCTCACCCCCCTGTGTGTCTCACCCCCCCTGTATGTGTGTCTCACCCCCACATGTGTGTGTCTCACCCCCCTGTGTGTGTGTGTCTCACCCCCCGTGTGTGTGTCTCACCCCCACTGTGCGTGTCTCACCCCCCTGTGTGTGTGTCTCACCCCCCTGTGTGTGTGTCCTCACCCCCCTGTATGTGTCTCACCCCCCCCGTGTGTGTCTCACCCCCCCGTGTGTGTGTCTCACCCCCCTGTGTGTGTCTCACCCCGCTGTGTGTGCGTGTCTCACCCCCCTGTGTGTGTCTCACCCCCCCTGTATGTGTGTCTCACCCCCACATGTGTGTGTCTCACCCCCCTGTGTGTGTGTGTCTCACCCCCCGTGTGTGTGTCTCACCCCGCTGTGTGTGTCTCACCCCCCTGTGTGTGTGTCTCACCCCCCTGTGTGTGTCTCACCCCCCCTGTGTGTGTCCTCACCCCCCCTGTGTGTGTCTCACCCCCCTGTGTGTGTCTCACCCCCCCTGTGTGTGTCTCACCCCCCCGTGTGTGTGTCTCACCCCCCCGTGTGTGTGTCTCACCCCCCTGTGTGTGTCTCACCCCCCGTGTGTGTGACTCACCCCCCGTGTGTGTGTCTCACCTCCCTGTGTGTGTCTCACCCCCCCCTCTGTGTCTCAACCCCCCGTGTGTGTGTGTCCCACCCCCCTGTGAGTGTCCACCCACCCCCCCATGTGTGTGTCCCACCCCCCTGTGTGTGTCTCACCCCACTGTGTGTGTCTCACCCCCCCCCGTGTGTGTCCCACCCACCCCCCTGTGTGTGTCTCACCCCCCTGTGTGTGACTCAACCCTCCGTGTGTGTGTCTCACCCCTCCCTGTGTGTCTCACCCCTCCGTGTGTGTCTCACCCATGTGTGTGTCTCACCCCCGTGTGTGTGTCTCACCCCCCCCGTGTGTGTCTCACCCCCCCGTGTGTTTCTCACCCCCCCGTGTGTGTGTCTCACCCCCCCGTGTGTGTCTCACCCCCCCGTGTGTGTGTCTCACCCCCCTGGTGTGTGTGTGTCTCACCCCCCTGTGTGTGTCTCACCCCCCCCCGTGTGTGTCTCACCCCCCCTGTGTGTGTCTCACCCCCCTGTGTGTGTCTCACCCCCCCGTGTGTGTGTCTCACCTCCCTGTGTGTGTCTCACCCCCCTGTGTGTGTCTCACCCCCCGTGTGTGTGTGTCTCACCCCCCTCTCTGTGTGTCTCACCCCCCCGTGTGTGTGTGTCCCACCCCCCTGTGAGTGTCCCACCCACCTCCCCATGTGTGTGTCCCACCCCCCCATGTATGTGTCCCACCCCCCTGTGTGTGTCTCACCCCACTGTGTGTGTCTCACCCCCCCCCGTGTGTGTCCCACCCACCCCCCTGTGTGTGTCTCACCCCCCCGTGTGTGTCTCACCCCCCTGTGTGTGTGTGTTTCACCCCCCTCTGTGTGTGTCTCACCCCCCCGTGTGTGTGTCTCACCCCCCCGTGTGTGTGTCTCACACCCCCTGTGTGTGTGTCTCACCCCCCGTGTGTGTGTCTCACCCCCGTGTGTGTGTCTCACACCCCCTGTGTGTGTGTCTCACCTCCCTGTGTGCGTGTCTCACACCCCCGTGTGTGTGTCTCACCTCCCTGTGTGCGTGTCTCACCCCCCCGTGTGTGTGTCTCACCCCCCTGTGTGACTCAACCCCCCGTGTGTGTGTCTCACCCCCCCGTGTGTGTGTCTCACCCCCTGTGTGACTCCACCCTCCGTGTGTGTGTCTCACCCCCCTGTGTGTGTGTCCCACCCCCCGTGTGTGTGTCTCACCCCCGCTGTGTGTGTCTCACTCCCCTGTGTGTGTCTCACCCCATGTGTGTGCTCACCCCCCCGTGTGTGTGTCTCACCCCCCCCCCGTGTGTGTCTCACCCCCCCGTGTGTGTCTCACCCCCCCGTGTGTGTGTCTCACCCCCCTGTGTGTGTGTGTCTCACCCTCCCGTGTGTGTGTGTCCCACCCCCCCCGTGTGTGTCTCACCCCCCCTGTGTGTGTCTCACCCCCCCGTGTGTGTGTCTCACCCCCCTGTGTGTGTGTGTCTCACCCCCCTGTGTGTGTCTCACCCCCCCCGTGTGTGTCTCACCCCCCCTGTGTGTGTCTCATCCCCCCGTGTGTGTGTCTCACCCCCCTGTGTGTGTCTCACCCCCCCGCTGTGTGTGTCTCACTCCCCCCGTGTGTGTGTCTCACCTCCCTGTGTGTGTCTCACCCCCCTGTGTGTGTCTCACCCCCCGTGTGTGTGTGTCTCACCCCCCCTCTCTGTGTGTCTCACCCCCCCGTGTGTGTGTGTCCCACCCCCCATGTGTGTGTCCCACCCCGCTGTGTGTGTCTCACCCCACTGTGTGTGTCTCACCCCCCCCGTGTGTGTCCCACCCACCCCACTGTGTGTGTCTCACCCCCCTGTGTGTGACTCAACCCCTCCGTGTGTGTGTCTCACCCCTCCCTGTGTGTCTCACCCCTCCGTGTGTGTCTCACCCCATGTGTGTGTCTCACCCCCCCGTGTGTGTGTCTCACCCCCCCCGTGTGTGTCTCACCCCCCCGTGTGTGTGTCTCACCCCCCGTGTGTGTCTCACCCCCCCCGTGTGTGTGTGTCACCCCCCTGTGTGTGTCCCACCCCCCCATGTGTGTGTCCCACCCCCCTGTGTGTGTCCTCACCCCCCTCTGTGTGTGTCCCACCCCCGTGTGTGTCTCACCCTCTGTGTGTGTCGCGCCCCCCTGTGTGTGTCTCACCCCCCGTGTGTCTCACCCCCCCGTGTGTGTCTCACCCCCCCGTGTGTGTGTGTCTCACCCCCCTGTGTGTGTCACACCCCCCCCCGTGTGTGTCCCACCCCCCTGTGTGTGTCTCACCCCCCCGTGTGTGTCTCACCCCCCTGTGTGTGTGTGTTTCACCCCCCTCTGTGTGTGTCTCACCCCCCCGTGTGTGTGTCTCACACCCCCGTGTGTGTGTCTCACCTCCCTGTGTGCGTGTCTCACCCCCCGTGTGTGTGTCTCACCCCCCTGTGTGTCCTCACCCCCGTGTGTGTCTCACCTCCCTGTGTGTGTATCTCACCCCCCCGTGTGTGTGTCTCACCTCCCTGTGTGCGTGTCTCACCCCCCCGTGTGTGTGTCTCACCCCCCTGTGTGTCTCACCCTCCGTGTGTGTGTCTCACCCCCCTGTGTGTGTCTCACCCCCCTGTGTGTCTCACCCCCCGTGTGTGTGTCTCACCTCCCTGTGTGTGTATCTCACCCCCCCGTGTGTGTGTCTCACCTCCCTGTGTGCGTGTCTCACCCCCCCGTGTGTGTGTCTCACCCCCCTGTGTGTCTCACCCTCCGTGTGTGTGTCTCACCCCCCTGTGTGTCTCACCCCCCGTGTGTGTGTCTCACCCCCCCGTGTGTGTGTCTCACCCGCCCCGTGTGTGTCTCACCCCCCCGTGTGTGTGTCTCACACCCCCCCGTGTGTGTGTCTCACCTCCCTGTGTGTGTGTCTCACCCCCCATGTGTGTTTCTCACCCCCCCCGTGTGTGTCTCACCCCCCCGTGTGTGTGTCTCAACTCCCCTGTGTGTGTCTCACTCCCTGTGTGTGTCTCACCACCCCCCGTGTGTGTCCCACTCCCCTGTGTGTGTGTCTCACCCCCCCTGTGTGTGTCTCACTCCCCTGTGTGTGTCTCACTCCCCCTGTGTGTGTCTCACCCCCCTCTGTGTGTGTCCACCCCCCCGTGTGTGTCTCACCCCCCTCTGTGTGTGTCTCACCCCCCTGTGTGTGTCCCACCCCCCTGTGTGTGTGTCTCACCCCCCTCTGTGTGTGTCTCACCCCCCTGTGTGTGTCTCACCCCCCCGTGTGTGTGTCTCACCCCCCCCGTGTGTGTGTCTCACCCCCCTCTGTGTGTGTCTCACCCCCCGTGTGTGTCTCACCCCCCCTGTGTGTGTCTCACCCCCCTGTGGTGTCCACCCCCCTGTGTGTGTGTCTCACCCCCCTCTGTGTGTGTCTCACCCCCCTGTGTGTGTCTCACCCCCCCGTGTGTGTGTCTCACCCCCCCCGTGTGGTGCTCTCACCCCCCTCTGTGTGTGTCTCACCCCCCCGTGTGTGTCTCACCCCCCCTGTGTGTGTCTCACCCCCCCTGTGTGTGTCTCACCCCCCCATGTGTGTGTCTCACCCCCCCCGTGTGTGTCTCACCCCCCTGTGTGTGTCCCACCCCCCTGTGTGTGTCTCACCCCCCTCTGTGTGTCTCACCCCCCTGTGTGTGTCTCACCTCCCTGTGTGTGTGTCTCCACCCCCCCGTGTGTGTGTCTCACCCCCCCCGTGTGTGTCTCACCCCCCTGTGTGTGTCTCACCTCCCTGTGTGTGTGTCTCACCCCCCATGTGTGTTTCTAACCCCCCCCGTGTGTGTCTCACCCCCCCGTGTGTGTGTCTCACCCCCCTGTGTGTGTGTCTCACCCCCCTGTGTGTGTGTCCCACCCCCCTGTGTGTGTGTCTCACCCCCCGTGTGTGTCTCACCCCCCCTGTGTGTGGCCCACCCCCCGTGTGTGTCCCACCCCCCTCTGTGTGGTGTCTCACCCCCCTGTGTGTGTCCCACCCCCCCGTGCGTGTCTCACCCCCCCTGTGTGTGACCCACCCCCCCGTGTGTGTCCCACCCCCCTGTGTGTGTGTCTCACCCCCCCCCGTGTGTGTCTCACTCCCCCCGTGTGTGTCTCACTCCCCCGTGTGTGTGTCTCACCACCCCCCGTGTGTGTCCCACCCCCCTGTGTGTGTGTCTCACCCCCCCTGTGTGTGTCTCACTCCCCTGTGTGTGTCTCACCCCCTCTGTGTGTGTCCCACCCCCCCGTGTGTGTCTCATCCCCCTCTGTGTGTGTCTCACCCCCCTGTGTGTGTCCACCCCCCTGTGTGTGTCCCACCCCCCTGTGTGTGTGTCTCACCCCGCTCTGTGTGTGTCTCACCCCCCCGTGTGTGTCTCACCCCCCCTGTGTGTGTCTCACCACGCTCTGTGTGTGTCTCACCCCCCTGTGTGTGTCTCACCCCCCCTGTGTGTGTCTCACCCCCCCGTGTGTGTGTCTCACCCCGCCCCTGTGTGTGTCTCACCCCCCTGTGTGTGTCCCACCCCCCTGTGTGTGTGTCTCACCCCCCCTGTGTGTGCCTCACCCCCCCGTGTGTGTCCCACCCCCCTGTGTGTGTGTCTCACCCCCCTCTGTGTGTGTCTCACCCCCCCGTGTGTGTCTCACCCCCCTGTGTGTGTCTCACCTTCCCTGTGTGTGTGTCTCACCCCCCATGTGTGTTTCTCACCCCCCCCGTGTGTGTCTCACCCCCCGTGTGTCTCACCCCCGTGTGTGTGTCTCACCCCCCTGTGTGTGTGTCTCACCCCCCTGTGTGTGTGTCCCACCCCCCTGTGTGTGTGTCTCACCCCCCTGTGTGTGTCTCACCCCCCTTGTGTGTGGCCCACCCCCCCGTGTGTGTCCCACCCCCCTCTGTGTGTGTCTCACCCCCCCTGTGTGTGTCCCACCCCCCCGTGTGTGTCTCACCCCCCCTGTGTGTGTCCCACCCCCCCGTGTGTGTCCCACCCCCCTGTGTGTGTGTCTCACCCCCCCCCGTGTGTGTCTCACTCCCCCCGTGTGTGTCTCACTCCCCCGTGTGTGTGTCTCACCACCCCCCGTGTGTGTCCACCCCCCTGTGTGTGTGTCTCACCCCCCCTGTGTGTGTCTCACTCCCCTGTGTGTGTCTCACTCCCCTGTGTGTGTCTCACCCCCCTCTGTGTGTGTCCCACCCCCCCGTGTGTGTCTCATCCCCCCCTGTGTGTGTCTCACCCCCCCGTGTGTGTGTCTCACCCCGCTCTGTGTGTGTCTCACCCCCCCTGTGTGTGTCTCACCCCCCCTGTGTGTGTCTCACCCCCCCGTGTGTGTGTCTCACCCCCCCCTGTGTGTGTCTCACCCCCCTGTGTGTGTCTCACCCCCCCGTGTGTGTGTCTCACCCCCCCCTGTGTGTGTCTCACCCCCCTGTGTGTGTCTCACCCCCCTGTGTGTGACTCACCCCCCCGTGTGTGTGTCTCACCCCTCTCTGTGTGTCTCACCCCACCCTTGTGTGTGTGTCCCACCCCCCCGTGTGTGTGTCTCATCCCCGTGTGTGTCTCACCCCCCCTGTGTGTGTCTCACCCCCCTGTGTGTGTCTCACCCCCCCGTGTGTGTCTCACCCCCCTGTGTGTGTCTCACTCCCTGTGTGTGTCCCACCCCCCTGTGTGTGTGTCTCACCCCCCCGTGTGTGTCCTACCCCCCTGTGTGTGTGTCTCACCCCCCTCTGAGTGTGTCTCACCCCCCTGTGTGTGTCTCACCCCCCCGTGTGTGTGTCTCACCCCCCTGTGTGTGTCGCACCCCCCTCCGTGTGTGTGTCTCACCCCTCTCTGTGTGTCTCACCCCCCTGTGTGTGTCTCACCCCCCTGTGTGTGTCTCACCCCTCTCTGTGTGTCTCACCCCCACCCGTGTGTATGTGTCCCACCCCCCCGTGTGTGTGTCTCCATCCCCGTGTGTGTCTCACCCCCCCCTGTGTGTGTCTCACCCCCTGTGTGTGTCTCACCCCCCCTGTGTGTGTCTCACCCCCCTGTGTGTGTCTCACTCCCCTGTGTGTGTCTCACCCCCGCCTGTGTGTCTCACCCCCCTGTGTGTGTCCCACCCCCCCGTGTGTGTCTCACCCCCCTCTGTGTGTGTCTCACCCCGCTGTGTGTGTGTCCCACCCCCCTGTGTGTGTGTCTCACCCCTCTGTGTGTGTCTCACCCCCCTGTGTGTGTCTCACCCCCCCGTGTGTGTCTCACCCCCCCGTGTGCGTGTGTCTCACCCCCCTGTGTGTGTCTCACCCCCCCGTGTGTGTGTCTCACCGCCCGTGTGTGTGTGTCTCACCCCCCTGTGTGTGTCCCACCCCCCTGTGTGTGTGTCCCACCCCCCTATGTGTGTCCTACCCACCCCCCATGTGTGTCGTCACCCCCCCGTGTGTGTCTCACCACCCTGTGTGTGTCTCACCCCCCCGTGTGTGTGTCTCACCCCCTCTCTGTGTGTCTCACCCCACCCGTGTGTGTGTGTCTCACCCCCCTGTGTGTGTCCCACCCCCCTGTGTGTGTCTCACCCCCCTGTGTGTGTCTCACCCCCCTGTTTGTCTCACCCCCCCCGTGTGTGTGTCTCACCCCCCCGCGTGTGTCTCACCCCCCTGTGTGTGCCTCACCCCCCCGTGTGTGTGTCTCACCCCCCTGTGTGTTCCTCACCCCCCCGTGTGTGTGTCTCACCCCCTGTGTGTGTCTCACCCCCCCGTGTGTGTGTCTCACCCCCCCGTGTGTGTCTCACCCCCCTGTGTGTCTCACCCCCCCGTGTGTGTGTCCCACCCACCTGTGTGTGTCCACCCACCCCCCATGTGTGTGTCTCACCCCCCGTGTGTGTCTCACCCCCCTGTGTGTGTGTCTCACCCCACGTGTGTGCCACCCCCCTGTGTGTGTGTCTCACCCCCCTCTGTGTGTGTCTCACCCACCCGTGTGTGTGTCTCACCCCCCCGCGTGTGTGTCTCACTCCCCTGTGTGTGTCTCACCCCCCTGTGTGTGTCTCACCCCCCCCCGTGTGTGTCTCACTCCCCTGTGTGTGTCTCACCCCCCTGTGTGTGTGTGTCCCACCCACTGTGTGTGTCCACCCCCCCGTGTGTGTCCCCCCCCCTGTGTGTGTGTCTCACCCCCTCTGTGTGTGTGTCTCAACCCCCTGTGTGTGTGTCCCACCCCCCCGTGTGTGTCCCACCCCCCCCCGTGTGTGTCTCACCCCCCTCTGTGTGCTCACTCCCCTGTGTGTGTCTCACCCCCCCTGTGTGTGTGTCTCACTCCCCTGTGTGTGTGTCTCACCCCACTGTGTGTCTCACTCCCCCCTGTGTGTGTCTCACCCCCCTGTGTGTGACTCAACCCCTCCGTGTGTGTGTCTCACCCCTCCCTGTGTGTCTCACCCCCTCCGTGTGTGTCTCACCCCATGTGTGTGTCTCACCCCCGTGTGTGTGTCTCACCCCCCCCCGTGTGTGTCTCACCCCCCCGTGTGTTTCTCACCCCCCCGTGTGTGTGTCTCACCCCCCCGTGTGTGTGTCTCACCCCCCCGTGTGTGTCTCACCCCCCCCGTGTGTGTGTCTCACCCCCCTGTGTGTGTGTGTCTCACCCCCCTGTGTGTGTCTCACACCCCCCCGTGTGTGTCTCACCCCCCCTGTGTGTGTCTCACCCCCCTGTGTGTGTCTCACCCCCCCGTGTGTGTGTCTCACCTCCCTGTGTGTGTCTCACCCCCCTGTGGGTGTCTCACCCCCCGTGTGTGTGTGTCTCACCCCCCCCTCTCTGTGTGTCTCACCCCCCCGTGTGTGTGTGTCCCACCCCCCTGTGAGTGTCCCACCCACCCCCCGATGTGTGTGTCCCACCCCCCCATGTATGTGTCCCACCCCCCTGTGTGTGTCTCACCCACTGTGTGTGTCTCACCCCCCCCCCCGTGTGTGTCCCACCCACCCCCCTGTGTGTGTCTCACCCCCCGTGTGTGTCTCACCCCCCTGTGTGTGTGTGTTTCACCCCCCTCTGTGTGTGTCTCACCCCCCCGTGTGTGTGGTCTCACCCCCCCGTGTGTGTGTCTCACACCCCCTGTGTGTGTGTCCTCACCTCCCTGTGTGCGTGTCTCACCCCCCCGTGTGTGTGTCTCACCCCCCTGTGTGTGTGTCTCACCTACCTGTGTGCGTGTCTCACCCCCCCGTGTGTGTGTCTCACACCCCTGTGTGACTCAACCCTCCGTGTGTGTGTGTCTCACCCCTCCGTGTGTGTCTCACCCCCCCGTGTGTGTGTCTCACCCCCCTGTGTGTGTGTCCCACCCCCCGTGTGTGTGTCTCACCCCCGCTGTGTGTGTCTCACTCCCCTGTGTGTGTCTCACCCCCATGTGTGTGTCTCACCCCCCCCGTGTGTGTGTCTCACCCCCCCCGTGTGTGTCTCACCCCCCGTGTGTGTCTCACCCCCCCGTGTGTGTGTCTCACCCCCCTGTGTGTGTGTGTCTCACCCTCCCGTGTGTGTGTGTCCCACCCCCCCCCCCCCGTGTGTGTCTCACCCCCCCCTGTGTGTGTCTCACCCCCCCGTGTGTGTGTCTCACCCCCCTGTGTGTGTGTGTCTCACCCCCCTGTGTGTGTCTCACCCCCCCCGTGTGTGTCTCACCCCCCCTGTGTGTGTCTCATCCCCCGTGTGTGTGTCTCACCCCCCTGTGTGTGTCTCACCCCCCGTGTGTGTGTCTCACCCCCCCCGTGTGTGTGTCTCACCTCCCTGTGTGTGTCTCACCCCCCTGTGTGTGTCTCACCCCCCGTGTGTGTGTGTCTCACCCCCCCTCTCTGTGTGTCTCACCCCCCCGTGTGTGTGTGTCCCACCCCCATGGTGTGTCCCACCCCCCTGTGTGTGTCTCACTCACCCCACTGTGTGTGTCTCACCCCCCCCCCGTGTGTGTCCCACCCACCCCCCTGTGTGTGTCTCACCCCCCTGTGTGTGACTCAACCCCTCCGTGTGTGTGTCTCACCCCTCCCTGTGTCTCACCCCTCCGTGTGTGTCTCACCCCATGTGTGTGTCTCACCCCCCCGTGTGTGTGTCTCACCCCCCCCGTGTGTGTCTCACCCCCCCGTGTGTGTGTCTCACCCCCCCGTGTGTGTCTCACCCCCCCGTGTGTGTGTCTCACCCCCCCGTGTGTGTGTGTCTCACCCCCCTGTGTGTGTCCCACCCCCCCATGTGTGTGTCCCACCCCCCTGTGTGTGTCTCACCCCCCCTCTGTGTGTGTCCCACCCCCCGTGTGTGTGTCTCACCCCTCTGTGTGTGTCGCGCCCCCTGTGTGTGTCTCACCCCCCGTGTGTCTCACCCCCCCGTGTGTGTCTCACCCCCCCGTGTGTGTGTGTCTCACCCCCCTGTGTGTGTCACACCCCCCCGTGTGTGTCCCACCCCCCTGTGTGTGTCTCACCCCCCCGTGTGTGTCTCACCCCCCTGTGTGTGTGTGTTTCACCCCCCTCTGTGTGTGTCTCACCCCCCTGTGTGTGTGTCTCACACCCCCGTGTGTGTGTCTCACCTCCCTGTGTGCGTGTCTCACCCACCCGTGTGTGTGTCTCACCCCCCTGTGTGTCTCACCCCCCGTGTGTGTGTCTCACCTCCCTGTGTGTGTATCTCACCCCCCCGTGTGTGTGTCTCACCTCCCTGTGTGCGTGTCTCACCCCCCCGTGTGTGTGTCTCACCCCCCTGTGTGTCTCACCCCCCGTGTGTGTGTCTCACCCCCCTGTGTGTCTCACTCCCCGTGTGTGTGTCTCACCCCCCCGTGTGTGTGTCTCACCCGCCCCGTGTGTGTCTCACCCCCCCGTGTGTGTGTCTCACCCCCCCCGTGTGTGTGTCTCACCTCCCTGTGTGTGTGTCTCACCCCCCATGTGTGTTTCTCACCCCCCCGTGTGTGTCTCACCCCCCCGTGTGTGTGTCTCAACTCCCCTGTGTGTGTCTCACTCCCCTGTGTGTGTCTCACCACCCCCCGTGTGTGTCCCACTCCCCTGTGTGTGTGTCTCACCCCCCCTGTGTGTGTCTCACTCCCCTGTGTGTGTCTCACTCCCCTGTGTGTGTCTCACCCCCTCTGTGTGTGTCCCACCCCCCCGTGTGTGTCTCACCCCCCTCTGTGTGTGTCTCACCCCCCTGTGTGTGTCCCACCCCCCTGTGTGTGTGTCTCACCCCCCTCTGTGTGTGTCTCACCCCCCTGTGTGTGTCTCACCCCCCCGTGTGTGTGTCTCACCCCCCCCGTGTGTGTGTCTCACCCCCCTCTGTGTGTGTCTCACCCCCCCGTGTGTGTCTCACCCCCCCTGTGTGTGTCTCACCCCCCCCTGTGTGTGTCTCACCCCCCCATGTGTGTGTCTCACCCCCCCCGTGTGTGTCTCACCCCCCTGTGTGTGTCCCACCCCCCTGTGTGTGTGTCTCACCCCCCTCTGTGTGTGTCTCACCCCCCTGTGTGTGTCTCACCTCCCTGTGTGTGTGTCTCACCCCCCCGTGTGTGTGTCTCACCCCCCCCGTGTGTGTCTCACCCCCCTGTGTGTGTCTCACCCCCCCGTGTGTGTGTCTCACCCCCCCCGTGTGTGTCTCACCCCCCCGTGTGTGTGTCTCACCCCCCTGTGTGTGTGTCTCACCCCCCTGTGTGTGTGTCCCACCCCCCCGTGTGTGTGTCTCACCCCCCTCTGTGTGTGTCTCACCCCCCCGTGTGTGTCTCACCCCCCCTGTGTGTGTCTCACCCCCCCCGTGTGTGTCTCACCCCCCTGTGTGTGTCCCACCCCCCTGTGTGTGTGTCTCACCCCCCTCTGTGTGTGTCTCACCCCCCTGTGTGTGTCTCACCTCCCTGTGTGTGTGTCTCACCCCCCCGTGTGTGTCTCACCCCCCCTGTGTGTGTCTCACCCCCCCCGTGTGTGTCTCACCCCCCTGTGTGTGTCCCACCCCCCTGTGTGTGTGTCTCACCCCCCTCTGTGTGTGTCTCACCCCCCTGTGTGTGTCTCACCTCCCTGTGTGTGTGTCTCACCCCCCTGTGTGTGTGTCTCACCCCCCCGTGTGTGTCTCACCCCCCCGTGTGTGTCTCACCCCCCTGTGTGTGTGTCTCACCCCCCATGTGTGTTTCTCACCCCCCCCGTGTGTGTCTCACCCCCCCGTGTGTGTGTCTCACCCCCCTGTGTGTGTGTCTCACCCCCCTGTGTGTGTGTCCCACCCCCCTGTGTGTGTGTCTCACCCCCCCTGTGTGTGTCTCACCCCCCCTGTGTGTGGCCCACCCCCCCGTGTGTGTCCCACCCCCCTCTGTGTGTGTCTCACCCCCCCTGTGTGTGTCCCACCCCCCCGTGCGTGTCTCACCCCCCCTGTGTGTGACCCACCCCCCCGTGTGTGTCCCACCCCCCTGTGTGTGTGTCTCACCCCCCCCCCGTGTGTGTCTCACTCCCCCCGTGTGTGTCTCACTCCCCCCGTGTGTGTGTCTCACCACCCCCCGTGTGTGTCCCACCCCCCTGTGTGTGTGTCTCACCCCCCCTGTGTGTGTCTCACTCCCCTGTGTGTGTCTCACCCCCCTCTGTGTGTGTCCCACCCCCCGTGTGTGTGTCTCACCCCTCTGTGTGTGTCGCGCCCCCCTGTGTGTGTCTCACCCCCCGTGTGTCTCACCCCCCCGTGTGTGTCTCACCCCCCCGTGTGTGTGTGTCTCACCCCCCTGTGTGTGTCACACCCCCCCGTGTGTGTCCCACCCCCCTGTGTGTGTCTCACCCCCCCGTGTGTGTCTCACCCCCCTGTGTGTGTGTGTCTCACCCCCCCGTGTGTGTGTCTCACACCCCCGTGTGTGTGTCTCACCTCCCTGTGTGCGTGTCTCACCCCCCCGTGTGTGTGTCTCACCCCCCTGTGTGTCTCACCCCCCGTGTGTGTGTCTCACCTCCCTGTGTGTGTATCTCACCCCCCCGTGTGTGTGTCTCACCTCCCTGTGTGCGTGTCTCACCCCCCCGTGTGTGTGTCTCACCCCCCTGTGTGTCTCACCCCCCGTGTGTGTGTCTCACCCCCCTGTGTGTCTCACCCCCCGTGTGTGTGTCTCACCCCCCCGTGTGTGTGTCTCACCCGCCCCGTGTGTGTCTCACCCCCCCGTGTGTGTGTCTCACCCCCCCCGTGTGTGTGTCTCACCTCCCTGTGTGTGTGTCTCACCCCCCATGTGTGTTTCTCACCCCCCCGTGTGTGTCTCACCCCCCCGTGTGTGTGTCTCAACTCCCCTGTGTGTGTCTCACTCCCCTGTGTGTGTCTCACCACCCCCCGTGTGTGTCCCACTCCCCTGTGTGTGTGTCTCACCCCCCCCTGTGTGTGTCTCACTCCCCTGTGTGTGTCTCACTCCCCTGTGTGTGTCTCACCCCCTCTGTGTGTGTCCCACCCCCCCGTGTGTGTCTCACCCCCCTCTGTGTGTGTCTCACCCCCCTGTGTGTGTCCCACCCCCCTGTGTGTGTGTCTCACCCCCCTCTGTGTGTGTCTCACCCCCCTGTGTGTGTCTCACCCCCCCGTGTGTGTGTCTCACCCCCCCCGTGTGTGTGTCTCACCCCCCTCTGTGTGTGTCTCACCCCCCCGTGTGTGTCTCACCCCCCCTGTGTGTGTCTCACCCCCCCTGTGTGTGTCTCACCCCCCCATGTGTGTGTCTCACCCCCCCCGTGTGTGTCTCACCCCCCTGTGTGTGTCCCACCCCACTGTGTGTGTGTCTCACCCCCCTCTGTGTGTGTCTCACCCCCCTGTGTGTGTCTCACCTCCCTGTGTGTGTGTCTCACCCCCCCCGTGTGTGTGTCTCACCCCCCCCGTGTGTGTCTCACCCCCCTGTGTGTGTCTCACCCCCCCCGTGTGTGTGTCTCACGCCCCCCGTGTGTGTCTCACCCCCCCCGTGTGTGTGTCTCACCCCCCTGTGTGTGTGTCTCACCCCCCTGTGTGTGTGTCCCACCCCCCCGTGTGTGTGTCTCACCCCCCTCTGTGTGTGTCTCACCCCCCCGTGTGTGTCTCACCCCCCCTGTGTGTGTCTCACCCCCCCCGTGTGTGTCTCCACCCCCCTGTGTGTGTCCCACCCCCCTGTGTGTGTGTCTCACCCCCCTCTGTGTGTGTCTCACCCCCCTGTGTGTGTCTCACCTCCCTGTGTGTGTGTCTCACCCCCCCGTGTGTGTCTCACCCCCCCTGTGTGTGTCTCACCCCCCCCGTGTGTGTCTCACCCCCCTGTGTGTGTCCCACCCCCCTGTGTGTGTGTCTCACCCCCCTCTGTGTGTGTCTCACCCCCCTGTGTGTGTCTCACCTCCCTGTGTGTGTGTCTCACCCCCCTGTGTGTGTGTCTCACCCCCCCGTGTGTGTCTCACCCCCCCGTGTGTGTCTCACCCCCCTGTGTGTGTGTCTCACCCCCCATGTGTGTTTCTCACCCCCCCCGTGTGTGTCTCACCCCCCCGTGTGTGTGTCTCACCCCCCTGTGTGTGTGTCTCACCCCCCTGTGTGTGTGTCCCACCCCCCTGTGTGTGTGTCTCACCCCCCCTGTGTGTGTCTCACCCCCCCTGTGTGTGGCCCACCCCCCCGTGTGTGTCCCACCCCCCTCTGTGTGTGTCTCACCCCCCCTGTGTGTGTCCCACCCCCCCGTGCGTGTCTCACCCCCCCTGTGTGTGACCCACCCCCCCGTGTGTGTCCCACCCCCCTGTGTGTGTGTCTCACCCCCCCCCCGTGTGTGTCTCACTCCCCCCGTGTGTGTCTCACTCCCCCCGTGTGTGTGTCTCACTCCCCCCGTGTGTGTGTCTCACCACCCCCCGTGTGTGTCCCACCCCCCTGTGTGTGTGTCTCACCCCCCCTGTGTGTGTCTCACTCCCCTGTGTGTGTCTCACTCCCCTGTGTGTGTCTCACCCCCTCTGTGTGTGTCCCACCCCCCCGTGTGTGTCTCATCCCCCCCTGTGTGTGTCTCACACCCCCCGTGTGTGTCTCACCCCCCTGTGTGTGTCTCACCCCCCTGTGTGTGTCTCACCCCCCTGTGTGTGTGTCTCACCCCCGTGTGTGTGTCTCACCCCCCTGTGTGTGTCTCACCCCCCTGTATGTGTGTCTCACCCCCACATGTGTGTGTCTCACCCCCCTGTGTGTGTGTGTCTCACCCCCGCTGTGTGTGTCTCACCCCCCGTGTGCGTGTCTCACCCCCCTGTGTGTCTCACCCCCCCTGTATGTGTGTCTCACCCCCACATGTGTGTGTCTCACCCCCCTGTGTGTGTGTCTCACCCCCCGTGTGTGTGTCTCACCCCCGCTGTGTGTGTCTCACCCCCCCGTGTGTGTGTCTCACCCCCCTGTATGTGTGTCTCACCCCCCTGTATGTGTCTCACCCCCCCCGTGTGTGTCTCACCCCCCCGTGTGTGTGTCTCACCCCCCTGTGTGTCTCACCCCCCCTGTATGTGTGTCTCACCCCCACATGTGTGTGTCTCACCCCCCTGTGTGTGTGTGTCTCACCCCCCGTGTGTGTGTCTCACCCCCACTGTGCGTGTCTCACCCCCCTGTGTGTGTGTCTCACCCCCCTGTGTGTGTGTCTCACCCCCCTGTATGTGTCTCACCCCCCCCCGTGTGTGTCTCACCCCCCCGTGTGTGTGTCTCACCCCCCTGTGTGTGTCTCACCCCGCTGTGTGTGCGTGTCTCACCCCCCTGTGTGTGTCTCACCCCCCCTGTATGTGTGTCTCACCCCCACATGTGTGTGTCTCACCCCCCTGTGTGTGTGTGTCTCACCCCCCGTGTGTGTGTCTCACCCCCGCTGTGTGTGTCTCACCCCCCTGTGTGTGTGTCTCACCCCCCTGTGTGTGTGTCTCACCCCCCTGTGTGTGTCTCACCCCCCCCTGTGTGTGTCTCACCCCCCCTGTGTGTGTCTCACCCCCCTGTGTGTGTCTCACCCCCCCCTGTGTGTGTCTCACCCCCCCGTGTGTGTGTCTCACCCCCCCCGTGTGTGTGTCTCACCCCCCCCGTGTGTGTGTCTCACCCCCCCGTGTGTGTGACTCACCCCCCCGTGTGTGTGTCTCACCTCCCTGTGTGTGTCTCACCCCCCTGTGTGTGTCTCACCCCCCGTGTGTGTGTGTCTCACCCCCCCCTCTGTGTGTCTCAACCCCCCGTGTGTGTGTGTCCCACCCCCCTGTGAGTGTCCCACCCACCCCCCCATGTGTGTGTCCCACCCCCCTGTGTGTGTCTCACCCCACTGTGTGTGTCTCACCCCCCCCCGTGTGTGTCCCACCCACCCCCCTGTGTGTGTCTCACCCCCCTGTGTGTGACTCAACCCCTCCGTGTGTGTGTCTCACCCCTCCCTGTGTGTCTCACCCCTCCGTGTGTGTCTCACCCCATGTGTGTGTCTCACCCCCCGTGTGTGTGTCTCACCCCCCCCGTGTGTGTCTCACCCCCCCGTGTGTTTCTCACCCCCCCGTGTGTGTGTCTCACCCCCCCGTGTGTGTCTCACCCCCCCGTGTGTGTGTCTCACCCCCCTGTGTGTGTGTGTCTCACCCCCCTGTGTGTGTCTCACCCCCCCCGTGTGTGTCTCACCCCCCCTGTGTGTGTCTCACCCCCCTGTGTGTGTCTCACCCCCCCGTGTGTGTGTCTCACCTCCCTGTGTGTGTCTCACCCCCCTGTGTGTGTCTCACCCCCCGTGTGTGTGTGTCTCACCCCCCCTCTCTGTGTGTCTCACCCCCCCGTGTGTGTGTGTCCCACCCCCCTGTGAGTGTCCCACCCACCCCCCCATGTGTGTGTCCCACCCCCCCATGTATGTGTCCCACCCCCCTGTGTGTGTCTCACCCCACTGTGTGTGTCTCACCCCCCCCCCGTGTGTGTCCCACCCACCCCCCTGTGTGTGTCTCACCCCCCCGTGTGTGTCTCACCCCCCTGTGTGTGTGTGTTTCACCCCCCTCTGTGTGTGTCTCACCCCCCCGTGTGTGTGTCTCACCCCCCCGTGTGTGTGTCTCACACCCCCTGTGTGTGTGTCTCACCCCCCCGTGTGTGTGTCTCACCCCCCCGTGTGTGTGTCTCACACCCCCTGTGTGTGTGTCTCACCTCCCTGTGTGCGTGTCTCACACCCCCGTGTGTGTGTCTCACCTCCCTGTGTGCGTGTCTCACCCCCCCGTGTGTGTGTCTCACCCCCCTGTGTGACTCAACCCCTCCGTGTGTGTGTCTCACCCCCCTGTGTGTGTGTCCCACCCCCCGTGTGTGTGTCTCACCCCCGCTGTGTGTGTCTCACTCCCCTGTGTGTGTCTCACCCCATGTGTGTGTCTCACCCCCCCGTGTGTGTGTCTCACCCCCCCCGTGTGTGTCTCACCCCCCCGTGTGTGTCTCACCCCCCCGTGTGTGTGTCTCACCCCCCTGTGTGTGTGTGTCTCACCCTCCCGTGTGTGTGTGTCCCACCCCCCCCGTGTGTGTCTCACCCCCCCTGTGTGTGTCTCACCCCCCCGTGTGTGTGTCTCACCCCCCTGTGTGTGTGTGTCTCACCCCCCTGTGTGTGTCTCACCCCCCCCGTGTGTGTCTCACCCCCCCTGTGTGTGTCTCATCCCCCCGTGTGTGTGTCTCACCCCCCTGTGTGTGTCTCACCCCCCCGTGTGTGTGTCTCACCCCCCCGTGTGTGTGTCTCACCTCCCTGTGTGTGTCTCACCCCCCTGTGTGTGTCTCACCCCCCGTGTGTGTGTGTCTCACCCCCCCTCTCTGTGTGTCTCACCCCCCCGTGTGTGTGTGTCCCACCCCCCATGTGTGTGTCCCACCCCGCTGTGTGTGTCTCACACCCCCCGTGTGTGTCCCACCCACCCCCCTGTGTGTGTCTCACCCCCCTGTGTGTGACTCAACCCCTCCGTGTGTGTGTCTCACCCCTCCCTGTGTGTCTCACCCCTCCGTGTGTGTCTCACCCCATGTGTGTGTCTCACCCCCCCGTGTGTGTGTCTCACCCCCCCCGTGTGTGTCTCACCCCCCCGTGTGTGTGTCTCACCCCTCCGTGTGTGTCTCACCCCCCCGTGTGTGTGTGTCTCACCCCCCTGTGTGTGTCCCACCCCCCCATGTGTGTGTCCCACCCCCCTGTGTGTGTCTCACCCCCCTCTGTGTGTGTCCCACCCCCCGTGTGTGTGTCTCACCCCTCTGTGTGTGTCGCGCCCCCCTGTGTGTGTCTCACCCCCCGTGTGTCTCACCCCCCCGTGTGTGTCTCACCCCCCCGTGTGTGTGTGTCTCACCCCCCTGTGTGTGTCACACCCCCCCGTGTGTGTCCCACCCCCCCTGTGTGTGTCTCACCCCCCCGTGTGTGTCTCACCCCCCTGTGTGTGTGTGTTTCACCCCCCCTCTGTGTGTGTCTCACCCCCCCGTGTGTGTGTCTCACACCCCCGTGTGTGTGTCTCACCTCCCTGTGTGCGTGTCTCACCCCCCCGTGTGTGTGTCTCACCCCCCTGTGTGTCTCACCCTCCGTGTGTGTGTCTCACCCCCCTGTGTGTGTCTCACCCCCCTGTGTGTCTCACCCCCCGTGTGTGTGTCTCACCTCCCTGTGTGTGTATCTCACCCCCCCGTGTGTGTGTCTCACCTCCCTGTGTGCGTGTCTCACCCCCCCGTGTGTGTGTCTCACCCCCCTGTGTGTCTCACCCCCCGTGTGTGTGTCTCACCCCCCTGTGTGTCTCACCCCCCGTGTGTGTGTCTCACCCCCCCGTGTGTGTGTCTCACCCGCCCCGTGTGTGTCTCACCCCCCCGTGTGTGTGTCTCACCCCCCCCGTGTGTGTGTCTCACCTCCCTGTGTGTGTGTCTCACCCCCCATGTGTGTTTCTCACCCCCCCGTGTGTGTCTCACCCCCCCGTGTGTGTGTCTCAACTCCCCTGTGTGTGTCTCACTCCCCTGTGTGTGTCTCACCACCCCCCGTGTGTGTCCCACTCCCCTGTGTGTGTGTCTCACCCCCCCTGTGTGTGTCTCACTCCCCTGTGTGTGTCTCACTCCCCTGTGTGTGTCTCACCCCCTCTGTGTGTGTCCCACCCCCCCGTGTGTGTCTCACCCCCCTCTGTGTGTGTCTCACCCCCCTGTGTGTGTCCCACCCCCCTGTGTGTGTGTCTCACCCCCCTCTGTGTGTGTCTCACCCCCCTGTGTGTGTCTCACCCCCCCGTGTGTGTGTCTCACCCCCCCCGTGTGTGTGTCTCACCCCCCTCTGTGTGTGTCTCACCCCCCCGTGTGTGTCTCACCCCCCCTGTGTGTGTCTCACCCCCCCTGTGTGTGTCTCACCCCCCCATGTGTGTGTCTCACCCCCCCCCGTGTGTGTCTCACCCCCCTGTGTGTGTCCCACCCCCCTGTGTGTGTGTCTCACCCCCCTCTGTGTGTGTCTCACCCCCCTGTGTGTGTCTCACCTCCCTGTGTGTGTGTCTCACCCCCCCGTGTGTGTGTCTCACCCCCCCCGTGTGTGTCTCACCCCCCTGTGTGTGTCTCACCTCCCTGTGTGTGTGTCTCACCCCCCATGTGTGTTTCTCACCCCCCCCGTGTGTGTCTCACCCCCCCGTGTGTGTGTCTCACCCCCCTGTGTGTGTGTCTCACCCCCCTGTGTGTGTGTCCCACCCCCCTGTGTGTGTGTCTCACCCCCCCTGTGTGTGTCTCACCCCCCCTGTGTGTGGCCCACCCCCCCGTGTGTGTCCCACCCCCCTCTGTGTGTGTCTCACCCCCCCTGTGTGTGTCCCACCCCCCCGTGCGTGTCTCACCCCCCCTGTGTGTGACCCACCCCCCCGTGTGTGTCCCACCCCCCTGTGTGTGTGTCTCACCCCCCCCCGTGTGTGTCTCACTCCCCCCGTGTGTGTCTCACTCCCCCCGTGTGTGTGTCTCACCACCCCCCGTGTGTGTCCCACCCCCCTGTGTGTGTGTCTCACCCCCACTGTGTGTGTCTCACTCCCCTGTGTGTGTCTCACTCCCCTGTGTGTGTCTCACCCCCTCTGTGTGTGTCCCACCCCCCCGTGTGTGTCTCATCCCCCTCTGTGTGTGTCTCACCCCCCTGTGTGTGTCCCACCCCCCTGTGTGTGTCCCACCCCCCTGTGTGTGTGTCTCACCCCCCTCTGTGTGTGTCTCACCCCCCTGTGTGTGTCTCACCCCCCCGTGTGTGTGTCTCACCCCACCGTGTGTGTGTCTCACCCCGCTCTGTGTGTGTCTCACCCCCCCGTGTGTGTCTCACCCCCCCTGTGTGTGTCTCACCCCCCCTGTGTGTGTCTCACCCCCCCGTGTGTGTGTCTCACCCCGCCCCTGTGTGTGTCTCACCCCCCTGTGTGTGTCCCACCCCCCTGTGTGTGTGTCTCACCCCCCCTGTGTGTGCCTCACCCCCCCGTGTGTGTCCCACCCCCCTGTGTGTGTGTCTCACCCCACTCTGTGTGTGTCTCACCCCCCCGTGTGTGTCTCACCCCCCTGTGTGTGTCTCACCCCCCTGTGTGTGTCTCACCTCCCTGTGTGTGTGTCTCACCCCCCATGTGTGTGTCTCACCCCCCCGTGTGTGTGTCTCACCCCCCTGTGTGTGTGTCTCACCCCCCTGTGTGTGTGTCCCACCCCCCTGTGTGTGTGTCTCACCCCCCCTGTGTGTGTCTCACCCCCCTTGTGTGTGGCCCACCCCCCCGTGTGTGTCCCACCCCCCTCTGTGTGTGTCTCACCCCCCCTGTGTGTGTCCCACCCCCCCGTGTGTGTCTCACCCCCCCTGTGTGTGTCCCACCCCCCCGTGTGTGTCCCACCCCCCTGTGTGTGTGTCTCACCCCCCCCCGTGTGTGTCTCACCCCCCCCCGTGTGTGTCTCACTCCCCCCGTGTGTGTCTCACTCCCCCCGTGTGTGTGTCTCACCACCCCCCGTGTGTGTCCCACCCCCCTGTGTGTGTGTCTCACCCCCCCTGTGTGTGTCTCACTCCCCTGTGTGTGTCTCACTCCCCTGTGTGTGTCTCACCCCCTCTGTGTGTGTCCCACCCCCCCGTGTGTGTCTCATCCCCCCCTGTGTGTGTCTCACCCCCCCGTGTGTGTGTCTCACCCCGCTCTGTGTGTGTCTCACCCCCCCTGTGTGTGTCTCACCCCCCCTGTGTGTGTCTCACCCCCCCGTGTGTGTGTCTCACCCCCCCCTGTGTGTGTCTCACCCCCCTGTGTGTGTCTCACCCCCCTGTGTGTGACTCACCCCCCCGTGTGTGTGTCTCACCCCTCTCTGTGTGTCTCACCCCCCCGTGTGTGTGTCTCACCCCCCCGTGTGTGTCTCACCCCCCCGTGTGTGTGTCCCACCCACCCCCCTGTGTGTGTCTCACCCCCCCGCGTGTGTCTCACCCCCCTGTGTGTGCCTCACCCCCCCGTGTGTGTGTCTCACCCCCCTGTGTGTTCCTCACCCCCCCGTGTGTGTGTCTCACCCCCCTGTGTGTGTCTCACCCCCCCGTGTGTGTGTCTCACCCCCCCGTGTGTGTCTCACCCCCCTGTGTGTCTCACCCCCCCGTGTGTGTGTCCCACCCACCTGTGTGTGTCCCACCCACCCCCCATGTGTGTGTCTCACCCCCCCGTGTGTGTCTCACCCCCCTGTGTGTGTGTCTCACCCCACGTGTGTGCCACCCCCCTGTGTGTGTGTCTCACCCCCCTCTGTGTGTGTCTCACCCACCCGTGTGTGTGTCTCACCCCCCCGTGTGTGTGTCTCACTCCCCTGTGTGTGTCTCACTCCCCTGTGTGTGTCTCACCCCCCTGTGTGTGTCTCACCCCCCCCGTGTGTGTCTCACTCCCCTGTGTGTGTCTCACCCCCCTGTGTGTGTGTGTCCCACCCCACTGTGTGTGTCCCCCCCCTGTGTGTGTGTCTCACCCCCCTCTGTGTGTGTCTCACCCCCCTGTGTGTGTCTCACCCCCCCGTGTGTGTGTCTCACCCCCCTCTGTGTGTGTGTCTCAACCCCCTGTGTGTGTGTCCCACCCCCCCCGTGTGTGTCCCACCCCCCCCGTGTGTGTCTCACCCCCCTCTGTGTGTGCCTCACTCCCCTGTGTGTGTCTCACCCCCCCTGTGTGTGTGTCTCACTCCCCTGTGTGTGTGTCTCACCCCACTGTGTGTCTCACTCCCCCTGTGTGTGTCCCACCCCCCCGTGTGTGTCCCACCCCCCTGTGTGTGTGTCTCACCCCCCTCTGTGTGTGTCTCACCCCCCTGTGTGTGTCTCACCCCACTGTGTGTGTCTCACCCCCCCCGTGTGTGTGTGTTTCACCCCCCTGTGTGTGTCTCACCCCCCTGTGTGTGTATCACCCCCCTGTGTGTGACTCACCCCCCTGTGTGTGTGTCTCACCCCCCTGTGTGTGTGTGTCTCACCCCCCCGTGTGTGTGTGTCCCACCCCCCCCGTGTGTGTCTCACCCACTGTGTGTGTCTCACTCCCCTGTGTGTGTCTCACCCCCCTGTGTGTGTGTGCCTCACCCCCCGTGTGTGTCTCACCCCCCTGTGTGTGTCGCACCCCCCTGTGTGTGTCTCACTCCCCTGTGTGTGTCCCACCCCCCCGTGTGTGTCCCACCCCCCTGCGTGTGTGTCTCACCCCCCTCTGTGTGTGTCTCACCCCCCTGTGTGTGTCTCACCTCCCCTCTGTGTGTGTCTCACCCCCCCCGTGTGTGTCTCACCCCCCCGTGTGTGTGTCTCACCCCTCTCTGTGTGTCTCACCCCACCCGTGTGTGTGTGTCTCACCCCCCTGTGTGTGTCCCACCCCCCTGTGTGTGTCTCACCCCCCTGTGTGTGACTCACCCCCCTGTGTGTGATTCACCCCCCCCGTGTGTGTGTCTCACTCCCCTGTGTGTCTCATCCCCCCATGTGTGTGTCTCACCCCCCTGTGTGTGTCTCACCCCCCTGTGTGTGTGTCTCACCCCCCCGTGTGTGTGTCTCACTCCCCTGTGTGTGTTTGTCTCACCCCGCTGTGTGTCTCACTCCCCCGTGTGTGTGTCTCACCCTCCCTGTGTGTGTGTCTCACCCCCCCCGTGTGTGTGTCTCACCCCCCTGTGTGTGTGTGTCTCACCCCTCCGTGTGTGTGTCTCACCCCCCCCGTGTGTGTGTCTCACCCCCCTGTGTGTGTGTGTCTCACCCCCCCCGTGTGTGTGTCTCACCCCCCTGTGTGTGTGTGTCTCACCCCTCCGTGTGTGTGTCTCACCTCCCCGTGTGTGTGTCTCACCCCCCCCGTGTGTGTGTCTCACCCCCCCGTGTGTGTCTCACCCCCCCGTGTGTGTGTCTCACCCCTCTCTGTGTGTCTCACCCCCCCGTGTGTGACTCACCCCCCCGTGTGTGTGTCTCACCCCTCCCTGTGTGTCTCACCCCCCTGTGTGTGTGTGTCTCACCCCTCTGTGTGTGTTCCACCCCCCTGTGTGTGTCCCACCCCCCCTCCCCGTGTGTGTCTCACCCCCCCGTGTGTGTCTCACCCTCCTGTGTGTGTGTGTCTCACCCCCCCGTGTGTGTGTCTCACCCCCCCGTGTGTGTGTCTCACCCCCCCTGTGTCTGTGTGTCTCACCCCCCCGTGTGTGTGTCTCACCCCCCCGTGTGTGTGTGTCTCACCCCCCCGTGTGTGTGTCTCACCCCCCGCGTGTGTCTCACCCCCCTGTGTGTGCCTCACCCCCCCCCCGTGTGTGTGTCTCACCCCCCTGTGTGTGTCTCACACCCCCGTGTGTGTGTCTCATCCCCCCGTGTGTGTGTCTCACCCCCCTGTGTGTCTCACCCCCCCTTGTGTGTGTCTCACCCCCCATGTGTGTGTCTCACCCCCCTGTGTGTGTGTCCCACCCCCCTGTGTGTGTCCCACCCACCCCCCATGTGTGTGTCTCACCCCCCTGTGTGTCTCATCCCCCCATGTGTGTGTCTCACCCCCCCGTGTGTGTCTCACCCCCCTGTGTGTGTGTCTCACCCCCCCCGTGTGTGTGTCTCACTCCCCTGTGTGTGTGTCTCACCCCGCTGTGTGTCTCACTCCCCCGTGTGTGTGTCTCACCCTCCCTGTGTGTGTGTCTCACCCCCCCCGTGTGTGTGTCTCACCCCCCTGTGTGTGTGTGTCTCACCCCTCCGTGTGTGTGTCTCACCTCCCCGTGTGTGTGTCTCACCCCCCCCGTGTGTGTGTCTCACCCCCCCGTGTGTGTCTCACCCCCCCGTGTGTGTGTCTCACCCCTCTCTGTGTGTCTCACCCCCCCGTGTGTGACTCACCCCCCCGTGTGTGTGTCTCACCCCTCCCTGTGTGTCTCACCCCCCTGTGTGTGTGTGTCTCACCCCTCTGTGTGTGTTCCACCCCCCTGTGTGTGTCCCACCCACCCCACCATGTGTGTGTCCCACCCCCCTGTGTGTGTCTCACCCCTCTGTGTGTGTCTCACCCCCTGTGTGTGTCTCACCCCCCTGTGTGTGTGTCTCGCCCCCCTGTGTGTGTCCCACCCCCCCGTGTGTGTGTCTCACCCCTCTGTGTGTGTCTCACCCCCCTGTGTGTGTCTCACCCCCCCCGTGTGTGTGTCTCACCCCCCCGTGTGTGTGTCTCACCCCCCCATGTGTGTCTCACCCCCCTGTGTGTCTCACCCCCCCGTGTGTGTGTCTCACCCCCCCGTGTGTGTCTCACCCCCCTGTGTGTGCCTCACCCCCCCGTGTGTGTGTCTCACTCCCCTGTGTGTGTCTCACTCACCTGTGTGTGTCTCACCCCCCCGTGTGTGTCCCACCCCCCTGTGTGTGTGTCTCACCCCCCTCTGTGTGTGTCTCACCCCCCTGTGTGTGTCTCACCCCCCTGTGTGTGTCTCACCCCCCTGTGTGTGACTCACCCCCCTGTGTGTGTCTCACCCCCCCGTGTGTGTGTCTCACCCCCCTGTGTGTGTCTCACCCCCCTGTGTGTGTCTCACCCCCCCCGTATGTGTCTCACCCCCCTGTGTGTGTCTCACCCCCCTGTGTGTGTGTGTCCCACCCCACTGTGTGTGTCCCACCCCCCTGTGTGTGTCCCCCCCCCTGTGTGTGTGTCTCACCCCCCTCTGTGTGTGTCTCACCCCCCTGTGTGTGTCTCACCCCCCCGTGTGTGTGTCTCACCCCCCTCTGTGTGTGTGTCCCACCCCCCCGTGTGTGTCCCACCCCCCTGTGTGTGTGTCTCACCCCCCTCTGTGTGTGTCTCACCCCCCTGTGTGTGTCTCACACCCCCGTGTGTGTGTTTCACCCCCCTGTGTGTGTCTCACCCCCCTGTGTGTGTCTCACCCCCCTGTGTGTGTCTCACCCCCCTGTGTGTGACTCACCCCCCTGTGTGTGTGTGTCTCACCCCCCTGTGTGTGTGTGTCCCACCCCCCTGTGTGTGTGTCTCACCCCCCCCCATGTGTGTGTCCCACCCCCCCGTGTGTGTCTCACCCCCCTGTGTGTGTCTCACCCCCCTGTGTGTGACTCACCCCCCTGTGTGTGTTTGTCCCACCCCACTGTGTGTGTCCCACCCCCCCGTGTGTGTCCCCCCCCTGTGTGTGTGTCTCACCCCCCTCTGTGTGTGTCTCACCCCCCTGTGTGTGTCTCACCCCCCCGTGTGTGTGTCTCACCCCCCTCTGTGTGTGTGTCTCAACCCCCTGTGTGTGTGTCCCACCCCCCCCGTGTGTGTCCCACCCCCCCCCGTGTGTGTCTCACCCCCCTCTGTGTGTGTCTCACTCCCCTGTGTGTGTCTCACCCCCCCTGTGTGTGTGTCTCACTCCCCTGTGTGTGTGTCTCACCCCGCTGTGTGTCTCACTCCCCCTGTGTGTGTCCCACCCCCCCGTGTGTGTCCCACCCCCCTGTGTGTGTGTCTCACCCCCCTCTGTGTGTGTCTCACCCCCCTGTGTGTGTCTCACCCCCCTGTGTGTGTCTCACCCCACTGTGTGTGTCTCACCCCCCCCGTGTGTGTGTGTGTTTCACCCCCCTGTGTGTGTCTCACCCCCCTGTGTGTGTATCACCCCCCTGTGTGTGACTCACCCCCCTGTGTGTGTGTCTCACCCCCCTGTGTGTGTGTGTCTCACCCCCCCGTGTGTGTGTGTCCCACCCCCCCCGTGTGTGTCTCACCCACTGTGTGTGTCTCACTCCCCTGTGTGTGTCTCACCCCACTGTGTGTGTCTCACCCCCCGTGTGTGTCTCACCCCCCTGTGTGTGTCTCACCCCCCTGTGTGTGTCTCACTCCCCTGTGTGTGTCCCACCCCCCCGTGTGTGTCCCACCCCCCTGTGTGTGTGTCTCACCCCCCTCTGTGTGTGTCTCACCCCCCTGTGTGTGTCTCACCTCCCCTCTGTGTGTGTCTCACCCCCCCCGTGTGTGTCTCACCCCCCCGTGTGTGTGTCTCACCCCTCTCTGTGTGTCCCACCCCACCCGTGTGTGTGTGTCTCACCCCCCTGTGTGTGTCCCACCCCCCTGTGTGTGTCCCACCCCCCTGTGTGTGTCTCACCCCCCTGTGTGTGTCTCACCCCCCTGTGTGTGACTCACCCCCCTGTGTGTGACTCACCCCCCCCGTGTGTGTGTCTCACCCCTCCCTGTGTGTCTCACCCCCCTGTGTGTGTGTGTCTCACCCCTCTGTGTGTGTTCCACCCCCCTGTGTGTGTCCCACCCACCCCCCCTGTGTGTGTCTCACCCCCCCGTGTGTGTCTCACCCTCCTGTGTGTGTGTGTCTCACCCCCCCGTGTGTGTGTCTCACCCCCCCGTGTGTGTGTCTCACCCCCCCTGTGTCTGTGTGTCTCACCCCCCCGTGTGTGTGTCTCACCCCCCCGTGTGTGTGTGTCTCACCCCCCCGTGTGTGTGTCTCACCCCCCGCGTGTGTCTCACCCCCCTGTGTGTGCCTCACCCCCCCCGTGTGTGTGTCTCACCCCCCTGTGTGTGTCTCACCCCCCCCTGTGTGTGTCTCACCCCCCCGTGTGTGTGTCTCACCCCCCCGTGTGTGTGTGTCTCACCCCCCCGTGTGTGTGTCTCACCCCCCGCGTGTGTCTCACCCCCCTGTGTGTGCCTCACCCCCCCCCGTGTGTGTGTCTCACCCCCCTGTGTGTGTCTCACCCCCCCGTGTGTGTGTCTCATCCCCCCGTGTGTGTGTCTCACCCCCCTGTGTGTCTCACCCCCCCTTGTGTGTGTCTCACCCCCCTGTGTGTGTGTCTCACCCCCCTGTGTGTGTGTCCTACCCCCCTGTGTGTGTCCCACCCACCCCCCATGTGTGTGTCTCACCCCCCTGTGTGTCTCATCCCCCCATGTGTGTGTCTCACCCCCCCGTGTGTGTCTCACCCCCCTGTGTGTGTGTCTCACCCCCCCGTGTGTGTGTCTCACTCCCCTGTGTGTGTGTCTCACCCCGCTGTGTGTCTCACTCCCCCGTGTGTGTGTCTCACCCTCCCTGTGTGTGTGTCTCACCCCCCCCGTGTGTGTGTCTCACCTCCCCGTGTGTGTGTCTCACCCCCGCCGAGTGTGTGTCTCACCCCCCCGTGTGTGTCTCACCCCCCCGTGTGTGTGTCTCACCCCTCTCTGTGTGTCTCACCCCCCCGTGTGTGACTCACCCCCCCGTGTGTGTGTCTCACCCCTCCCTGTGTGTCTCACCCCCCTGTGTGTGTGTGTCTCACCCCTCTGTGTGTGTTCCACCCCCCTGTGTGTGTCCCACCCACCCCACCATGTGTGTGTCCCACCCCCCTGTGTGTG
This sequence comes from Chiloscyllium punctatum, assembly GCF_047496795.1. Lineage (NCBI taxonomy): Eukaryota > Metazoa > Chordata > Chondrichthyes > Orectolobiformes > Hemiscylliidae > Chiloscyllium > Chiloscyllium punctatum. The sequence continues at coordinate 33,172,275 of NC_092784.1, forward strand.
TCTCACCCCTCTGTGTGTGTCTCACCCCCTTAGTGTGTCTCGCCCCCCTGTGTGTGTCCCACCCCCCCGTGTGTGTGTCTCACCCCTCTGTGTGTGTCTCACCCCCCTGTGTGTGTCTCACCCCCCCGTGTGTGTGTCTCACCCCCCCGTGTGTGTGTCTCACCCCCCCATGTGTGTCTCACCCCCCTGTGTGTCTCACCCCCCCGTGTGTGTGTCTCACCCCCCCGTGTGTGTCTCACCCCCCTGTGTGTGCCTCACCCCCCCGTGTGTGTGTCTCACTCCCCTGTGTGTGTCTCACTCACCTGTGTGTGTCTCACCCCCCCGTGTGTGTCCCACCCCCCTGTGTGTGTGTCTCACCCCCCTCTGTGTGTGTGTCTCACCCCCCTGTGTGTGTCTCACCCCCCCCGTGTGTGTGTCTCACCCCCCTGTGTGTGTCTCACCCCCCTGTGTGTGTCTCACCCCCCCGTATGTGTCTCACCCCCCTGTGTGTGTCTCACCCCCCTGTGTGTGTCTCACCCCCCCGTGTGTGTGTCTCACCCCCCTGTGTGTGTCTCACCCCCCTGTGTGTGTCTCATCCCCCTGTGTGTGACTCACCCCCCTGTGTGTGACTCACCCCCCTGTGTGTGACTCACCCCCCCCGTGTGTGTGTCTCACCCCCCTGTGTGTGTCTCACCCCACTCTGTGTGTCTCACCCCACCCGTGTGTGTGTGTCCCACCCCCCTCTGTGTGTCTCACCCCCCCAGTGTGTGTCTCACTCCCCTGTGTGTGTCTCACCACCCTGTGTGTGTCTCACCCCCCCGTGTGTGTGTCTCACTCCCCTGTGTGTGTCTCACCCCCCTGTGTGTGTGTGTCCCACCCCACTGTGTGTGTCCCACCCCCCCGTGTGTGTCCCCCCCCCTGTGTGTGTGTCTCACCCCCCTCTGTGTGTGTCTCACCCCCCTGTGTGTGTCTCACCCCCCCGTGTGTGTGTCTCACCCCCCTCTGTGTGTGTGTCCCACCCCCCCGTGTGTGTCCCACCCCCCTGTGTGTGTGTCTCACCCCCCTCTGTGTGTGTCTCACCCCCCTGTGTGTGTCTCACCCCCCCGTGTGTGTGTCTCACCCCCCTGTGTGTGTCTCACCCCACTGTGTGTGTCTCACCCCCCCGTGTGTGTGTTTCACCCCCCTGTGTGTGTCTCACCCCCCTGTGTGTGTCTCACCCCCCTGTGTGTGACTCACCCCCCTGTGTGTGTGTGTCTCACCCCCCTGTGTGTGTCTCACCCCCTGTGTGTGTCTCACTCCCCTGTGTGTGTGTGTCTCACCCCCCCGTGTGTGTGTGTCTCACCCCCCCGTGTGTGTCTCACCCCCTGTGTGTGTCTCACTCCCCTGTGTGTGTCTCACCCCCCTGTGTGTGTGTGCCTCACCCCCCGTGTGTGTCTCACCCCCCTGTGTGTGTCTCACCCCCCTGTGTGTGTCTCACTCCCCTGTGTGTGTCTCACCCCCCCTGTGTGTGTCCCACCCCCCCGTGTGTGTCCCACCCCCCTGTGTGTGTGTCTCACCCCCCTCTGTGTGTGTCTCACCCCCCTGTGTGTGTCTCACCTCCCCTCTGTGTGTGTCTCACCCCCCCCGTGTGTGTCTCACCCCCCCGTGTGTGTGTCTCACCCCTCTCTGTGTGTCTCACCCCACCCGTGTGTGTGTGTCTCACCCCCCTGTGTGTGTCCCACCCCCCTGTGTGTGTCTCACCCCCCTGTGTGTGACTCACCCCCCCCGTGTGTGTGTCTCACCCCTCCCTGTGTGTCTCACCCCCCTGTGTGTGTGTCTCACCCCTCTGTGTGTGTTCCACCCCCCTGTGTGTGTCCCACCCACCCCCCCCGTGTGTGTCTCACCCCCCCGTGTGTGTCTCACCCTCCTGTGTGTGTGTGTCTCACCCCCCAGTGTGTGTGTCTCACCCCCCGTGTCTGTGTGTCTCACCCCCCCGTGTGTGTGTCTCACCCCCCCGTGTGTGTGTGTCTCACCCCCCCGTGTGTGTGTCTCACCCCCCGTGTGTGTCTCACCCCCCTGTGTGTGTCTCACCCCCCCGTGTGTGTGTCTCATCCCCCCGTGTGTGTGTCTCACCCCCCTGTGTGTCTCACCCCCCCTTGTGTGTGTCTCACCCCCCATGTGTGTGTCTCACCCCCCTGTGTGTGTGTCCCACCCCCCTGTGTGTGTCCCACCCACCCCCCATGTGTGTGTCTCACCCCCCTGTGTGTCTCATCCCCCCATGTGTGTGTCTCACCCCCCCGTGTGTGTCTCACCCCCCTGTGTGTGTGTCTCACCCCCCCGTGTGTGTGTCTCACTCCCCTGTGTGTGTGTCTCACCCCGCTGTGTGTCTCACTCCCCCGTGTGTGTGTCTCACCCTCCCTGTGTGTGTGTCTCACCCCCCTGTGTGTGTCTCACCCCCCCGTGTGTGTGTCTCACCCCCCGGTGTGTGTGTCTCACCCCCCCGTGTGTGTCTCACCCCCCTGTGTGTCTCACCCCCCTGTGTGTGTGTCTCACCCCCCCGTGTGTGTCTCACCCCCCCCGTATGTGTCTCACCCCCCTGTGTGTGTCTCACCCCCCCGTGTGTGTGTCTCACCCCCCCGTGTGTGTCTCACCCCCCTGTGTGTCTCACCCCCCCGTGTGTGTGTCTCACCCCCCCGTGTGTGTCTCACCCCCCCCGTATGTGTCTCACCCCCCTGTGTGTGTCTCACCCCCCCGTGTGTGTGTCTCACCCCCCCCGTATGTGTCTCACCCCCCTGTGTGTGTCTCACCCCCCCGTGTGTGTGTCTCACCCCCCGTGTGTGTCTCACCCCCCCATGTGTGTGTCTCACCCCCCCGTGTGTGTCTCACCCCCCTGTGTGTGTGTCTCACCCCACGTGTGTGTCCCACCCCCCTGTGTGTGTGTCTCACCCCCCTCTGTGTGTGTCTCACCCCCCTCTGTGTGTGTCTCACCCACCCGTGTGTGTGTCTCACCCACCCGTGTGTGTGTCTCACCCCCCCGTGTGTGTGTCTCACTCCCCTGTGTGTGTCTCACCCCCCTGTGTGTGTCTCATCCCCCAGTGTGTGACTCACCCCCCTGTGTGTGTCTCACCCCCCTGTGTGTGACTCACCCCCCCCGTGTGTGTCTCACCCCCCTGTGTGTGTCTCACCCCTCTCTGTGTGTCTCACCCCCCCCGTGTGTGTCTCACTCCCCTGTGTGTGTCTCACCACCCTGTGTGTGTGTGTCCCACCCCACTGTGTGTGTCTCACCCCCCCGTGTGTGTGTCTCACCCCCCTGTGTGTGTCTCACCCCACTGTGTGTGTCTCACCCCCCCGTGTGTGTGTTTCACCCCCCTGTGTGTGTCTCACCCCCCTGTGTGTGTCTCACCCCCCTGTGTGTGACTCACCCCCCTGTGTGTGTGTGTCTCACCCCCCTGTGTGTGTCTCACCCCCTGTGTGTGTCTCACTCCCCTGTGTGTGTGTGTCTCACCCCCCCGTGTGTGTGTGTCTCACCCCCCCGTGTGTGTCTCACCCCCTGTGTGTGTCTCACTCCCCTGTGTGTGTCTCACCCCCCTGTGTGTGTGTGCCTCACCCCCCGTGTGTGTCTCACCCCCCTGTGTGTGTCTCACCCCCCTGTGTGTGTCTCACTCCCCTGTGTGTGTCTCACCCCCCCTGTGTGTGTCCCACCCCCCCGTGTGTGTCCCACCCCCCTGTGTGTGTGTCTCACCCCCCTCTGTGTGTGTCTCACCCCCCTGTGTGTGTCTCACCTCCCCTCTGTGTGTGTCTCACCCCCCCCGTGTGTGTCTCACCCCCCCGTGTGTGTGTCTCACCCCTCTCTGTGTGTCTCACCCCACCCGTGTGTGTGTGTCTCACCCCCCTGTGTGTGTCCCACCCCCCTGTGTGTGTCTCACCCCCCTGTGTGTGACTCACCCCCCCCCGTGTGTGTGTCTCACCCCTCCCTGTGTGTCTCACCCCCCTGTGTGTGTGTCTCACCCCTCTGTGTATGTTCCACCCCCCTGTGTGTGTCCCACCCACCCCCCCCGTGTGTGTCTCACCCCCCCGTGTGTGTCTCACCCTCCTGTGTGTGTGTGTCTCACCCCCCAGTGTGTGTGTCTCACCCCCCGTGTCTGTGTGTCTCACCCCCCCGTGTGTGTGTCTCACCCCCCCGTGTGTGTGTGTCTCACCCCCCCGTGTGTGTGTCTCACCCCCCGTGTGTGTCTCACCCCCCTGTGTGTGTCTCACCCCCCCGTGTGTGTGTCTCATCCCCCCGTGTGTGTGTCTCACCCCCCTGTGTGTCTCACCCCCCCTTGTGTGTGTCTCACCCCCCATGTGTGTGTCTCACCCCCCTGTGTGTGTGTCCCACCCCCCTGTGTGTGTCCCACCCACCCCCCATGTGTGTGTCTCACCCCCCTGTGTGTCTCATCCCCCCATGTGTGTGTCTCACCCCCCCGTGTGTGTCTCACCCCCCTGTGTGTGTGTCTCACCCCCCCGTGTGTGTGTCTCACTCCCCTGTGTGTGTGTCTCACCCCGCTGTGTGTCTCACTCCCCCGTGTGTGTGTCTCACCCTCCCTGTGTGTGTGTCTCACCCCCCTGTGTGTGTCTCACCCCCCCGTGTGTGTGTCTCACCCCCCGGTGTGTGTGTCTCACCCCCCCGTGTGTGTCTCACCCCCCTGTGTGTCTCACCCCCCTGTGTGTGTGTCTCACCCCCCCGTGTGTGTCTCACCCCCCCCGTATGTGTCTCACCCCCCTGTGTGTGTCTCACCCCCCCGTGTGTGTGTCTCACCCCCCCGTGTGTGTCTCACCCCCCTGTGTGTCTCACCCCCCCGTGTGTGTGTCTCACCCCCCCGTGTGTGTCTCACCCCCCCCGTATGTGTCTCACCCCCCTGTGTGTGTCTCACCCCCCCGTGTGTGTGTCTCACCCCCCCCGTATGTGTCTCACCCCCCTGTGTGTGTCTCACCCCCCCGTGTGTGTGTCTCACCCCCCGTGTGTGTCTCACCCCCCCATGTGTGTGTCTCACCCCCCCGTGTGTGTCTCACCCCCCTGTGTGTGTGTCTCACCCCACGTGTGTGTCCCACCCCCCTGTGTGTGTGTCTCACCCCCCTCTGTGTGTGTCTCACCCCCCTCTGTGTGTGTCTCACCCACCCGTGTGTGTGTCTCACCCACCCGTGTGTGTGTCTCACCCCCCCGTGTGTGTGTCTCACTCCCCTGTGTGTGTCTCACCCCCCTGTGTGTGTCTCATCCCCCAGTGTGTGACTCACCCCCCTGTGTGTGTCTCACCCCCCTGTGTGTGACTCACCCCCCCCGTGTGTGTCTCACCCCCCTGTGTGTGTCTCACCCCTCTCTGTGTGTCTCACCCCCCCCGTGTGTGTCTCACTCCCCTGTGTGTGTCTCACCACCCTGTGTGTGTGTGTCCCACCCCACTGTGTGTGTCTCACCCCCCCGTGTGTGTGTCTCACCCCCCCTGTGTGTGTCTCACCCCACTGTGTGTGTCTCACCCCCCCGTGTGTGTGTTTCACCCCCCTGTGTGTGTCTCACCCCCCTGTGTGTGTCTCACCCCCCTGTGTGTGACTCACCCCCCTGTGTGTGTGTGTCTCACCCCCCTGTGTGTGTCTCACCCCCTGTGTGTGTCTCACTCCCCTGTGTGTGTGTGTCTCACCCCCCCGTGTGTGTGTGTCTCACCCCCCCGTGTGTGTCTCACCCCCTGTGTGTGTCTCACTCCCCTGTGTGTGTCTCACCCCCCTGTGTGTGTGTGCCTCACCCCCCGTGTGTGTCTCACCCCCCTGTGTGTGTCTCACCCCCCTGTGTGTGTCTCACTCCCCTGTGTGTGTCTCACCCCCCCTGTGTGTGTCCCACCCCCCCGTGTGTGTCCCACCCCCCTGTGTGTGTGTCTCACCCCCCTCTGTGTGTGTCTCACCCCCCTGTGTGTGTCTCACCTCCCCTCTGTGTGTGTCTCACCCCCCCCGTGTGTGTCTCACCCCCCCGTGTGTGTGTCTCACCCCTCTCTGTGTGTCTCACCCCACCCGTGTGTGTGTGTCTCACCCCCCTGTGTGTGTCCCACCCCCCTGTGTGTGTCTCACCCCCCTGTGTGTGACTCACCCCCCCCCGTGTGTGTGTCTCACCCCTCCCTGTGTGTCTCACCCCCCTGTGTGTGTGTCTCACCCCTCTGTGTATGTTCCACCCCCCTGTGTGTGTCCCACCCACCCCCCCGTGTGTGTCTCACCCCCCCGTGTGTGTCTCACCCTCCTGTGTGTGTGTGTCTCACCCCCCAGTGTGTGTGTCTCACCCCCCGTGTCTGTGTGTCTCACCCCCCCGTGTGTGTGTCTCACCCCCCCGTGTGTGTGTGTCTCACCCCCCCGTGTGTGTGTCTCACCCCCCGTGTGTGTCTCACCCCCCTGTGTGTGTCTCACCCCCCCGTGTGTGTGTCTCATCCCCCCGTGTGTGTGTCTCACCCCCCTGTGTGTCTCACCCCCCCTTGTGTGTGTCTCACCCCCCATGTGTGTGTCTCACCCCCCTGTGTGTGTGTCCCACCCCCCTGTGTGTGTCCCACCCACCCCCCATGTGTGTGTCTCACCCCCCTGTGTGTCTCATCCCCCCATGTGTGTGTCTCACCCCCCCGTGTGTGTCTCACCCCCCTGTGTGTGTGTCTCACCCCCCCGTGTGTGTGTCTCACTCCCCTGTGTGTGTGTCTCACCCCGCTGTGTGTCTCACTCCCCCGTGTGTGTGTCTCACCCTCCCTGTGTGTGTGTCTCACCCCCCTGTGTGTGTCTCACCCCCCCGTGTGTGTGTCTCACCCCCCGGTGTGTGTGTCTCACCCCCCCGTGTGTGTCTCACCCCCCTGTGTGTCTCACCCCCCCGTGTGTGTGTCTCACCCCCCCGTGTGTGTCTCACCCCCCCCGTATGTGTCTCACCCCCCTGTGTGTGTCTCACCCCCCCGTGTGTGTGTCTCACCCCCCCGTGTGTGTCTCACCCCCCTGTGTGTCTCACCCCCCCGTGTGTGTGTCTCACCCCCCCGTGTGTGTCTCACCCCCCCCGTATGTGTCTCACCCCCCTGTGTGTGTCTCACCCCCCCGTGTGTGTGTCTCACCCCCCCCGTATGTGTCTCACCCCCCTGTGTGTGTCTCACCCCCCCGTGTGTGTGTCTCACCCCCCGTGTGTGTCTCACCCCCCCATGTGTGTGTCTCACCCCCCCGTGTGTGTCTCACCCCCCTGTGTGTGTGTCTCACCCCACGTGTGTGTCCCACCCCCCTGTGTGTGTGTCTCACCCCCCTCTGTGTGTGTCTCACCCCCCTCTGTGTGTGTCTCACCCACCCGTGTGTGTGTCTCACCCACCCGTGTGTGTGTCTCACCCCCCCGTGTGTGTGTCTCACTCCCCTGTGTGTGTCTCACCCCCCTGTGTGTGTCTCATCCCCCAGTGTGTGACTCACCCCCCTGTGTGTGTCTCACCCCCCTGTGTGTGACTCACCCCCCCCGTGTGTGTCTCACCCCCCTGTGTGTGTCTCACCCCTCTCTGTGTGTCTCACCCCCCCCTTGTGTGTCTCACTCCCCTGTGTGTGTCTCACCACCCTGTGTGTGTGTGTCCCACCCCACTGTGTGTGTCTCACCCCCCCGTGTGTGTGTCTCACTCCCCTGTGTGTGTCTCACCCCCCTGTGTGTGTGTGTCCCACCCCACTGTGTGTGTCCCACCCCCCCGTGTGTGTCCCCCCCCCGTGTGTGTGTCTCACCCCCCTCTGTGTGTGTCTCACCCCCCTGTGTGTGTCTCACCCCCCCGTGTGTGTGTCTCACCCCCCTCTGTGTGTGTGTCTCAACCCCCTGTGTGTGTGTCCCACCCCTCCGTGTGTGTCCCACCCCCCCGTGTGTGTCTCACCCCCCTCTGTGTGTGTCTCACTCCCCTGTGTGTGTCTCACCCCCCCTGTGTGTGTCTCACTCCCCTGTGTGTGTCTCACCCCCCTGTGTGTGTCTCACCCCCCCTGTGTATGTCCCACCCCCCCGTGTGTGTCCCACCCCCCTGTGTGTGTGTCCCACCCCCCTGTGTGTGTGTCTCACCCCCCTCTGTGTGTGTCTCACCCCCCTGTGTGTGTCTCAGCCCCCCGTGTGTGTGTCTCACCCCCCTGTGTGTGTCTCACCCCACTGTGTGTGTCTCACCCCCCCCGTGTGTGTGTGTTTCACCCCCCTGTGTGTGTCTCATCCCCCTGTGTGTGTCTCACCCCCCTGTGTGTGACTCACCCCCCTGTGTGTGTGTCTCACCCCCCTGTGTGTGTCTCACCCCCCCGTGTGTGTGTCTCATCCCCCCTGGTGTGTGTCTCTCACCCCCCTGTGTGTCTCACCCCCCCGTGTGTGTGTCTCACCCCCCATGTGTGTGTCTCACCCCCCTGTGTGTGTGTCCCACCCCCCTGTGTGTGTCCCACCCACCCCCCATGTGTGTGTCTCACCCCCCTGTGTGTCTCATCCCCCCATGTGTGTGTCTCACCCCCCCGTGTGTGTCTCACCCCCCTGTGTGTGTGTCTCACCCCCCCGTGTGTGTGTCTCACTCCCCTGTGTGTGTGTCTCACCCCGCTGTGTGTCTCACTCCCCCGTGTGTGTGTCTCACCCTCCCTGTGTGTGTGTCTCACCCCCCTGTGTGTGTCTCACCCCCCCGTGTGTGTGTCTCACCCCCCCGTGTGTGTGTCTCACCCCCCCATGTGTGTCTCACCCCCCTGTGTGTCTCACCCCCCCGTGTGTGTGTCTCACCCCCCCGTGTGTGTCTCACCCCCCCGTATGTGTCTCACCCCCCTGTGTGTGTCTCACCCCCCTGTGTGTGTCTCACCCCCCCGTGTGTGTGTCTCACCCCCCCGTGTGTGTCTCACCCCCCTGTTTGTCTCACCCCCCCGTGTGTGTGTCTCACCCCCCCGCGTGTGTCTCACCCCCCTGTGTGTGCCTCACCCCCCCGTGAATGTTTCTCACCCCCCTGTGTGTTCCTCACCCCCCCGTGTGTGTGTCTCACCCCCCTGTGTGTGTCTCACCCCCCCGTGTGTGTGTCTCACCCCCCCGTGTGTGTCTCACCCCCCTGTGTGTCTCACCCCCCCGTGTGTGTGTCCCACCCACCTGTGTGTGTCCCACCCACCCCCCATGTGTGTGTCTCACCCCCCCGTGTGTGTCTCACCCCCCTGTGTGTGGCTCATCCCCCTGTGTGTGACTCACCCCCCTGTGTGTGTCTCACCCCCCTGTGTGTGACTCACCCCCCCCGTGTGTGTGTCTCACCCCCCTGTGTGTGTCTCACCCCTCTCTGTGTGTGTCACCCCACCCGTGTGTGTGTGTCCCACCCCCCTCTGTGTGTGTCTCACCCCCCGTGTGTGTCTCACCCCCCCGTGTGTGTGTCCCCCCCCCCCTGTGTGTGTGTCTGTGTGTGTGAGTGTGTGTATGTGTGTGTGAATGTGTGTGTGTCTGTGTATGTGAGTGTGTGTACGTGTGCGTGTCTGTGTGTGTGTTCCTGTGTGTATGTGTGTGTGAGTGTGTGTTTGTCCGTGCGAGCGTGTGTGCGTCTGTGTGTGTGAGTGTCAGTGTGTGTGTGTGTCTGTGTGTGAGTGTGTGTCAGTGTGTATTTGTGTGTGTCTGTGTGTGTGTGTCTTTGTGTATGCGTGTGTCTGTGTGCATGTGTGTGTATGTGTGTGTGAGTGTGTGTCTGTGTGTGTGAGTGTGTGTGTCTGTGTGTGAGTGTGTGTGTGTGTATGTCTGTGTGTGTGATTGTGTGCGTGTGTCTGTGTGAGTGTCTGTGAATGTGTGTCTGTGTATGTGAGTGTGTGTATGTGTGTATGCCTGTGTGGGTGTCCATGTGTATGTGTGTGTGAGAGTGTGTGTCTGTGTGTGTGAGCATGTGTGTGTCTGTGTGTGAGTGTGTGTGTATGTGTGAGTGTGTGAATGTGTGTGTGTGAGAGTATGTGTGTGTGTCTGTGTGTATGTGTGTGCCTGTGCGTGTGAGTGTGTGTGTGAGTATGTGTGTGTGAGTGTGTGTCTGTGTGTGTGAGTGTGTATGTGTGTGTATGTGTGTGAGTGTGTGTGTGTGTATGTGTGTGAGTGTGTGTGTCTGTGCATGCGAGAGTGTGTGTGTCTGTGTGTGAGTGTGTGTGTCTGTGTGTGTGAGTGTGTGTGTCTGTGTGTGAGTGTGTGTGTATATCTGTGTGTGAGTGTGTGTATGTGTGTGTGTCTGTGTGTATGTGTGTGTGAATGTGTGTCTGTGTGTGTGAGTATGCGTGTTGGTGTGTGTGTGTCTGTGTGTGAGTGTGAGTGTGTGTGTGAGTATGTGTGTGTGAGTGTGTGTCTGTGTGTGTGAGTGTGTATGTGTGTGTATGTGTGTGAGTGTGTGTGTGTGTATGTGTGTATGTGTGTGAGTGTGTGTGTCTGTGCATGCGAGAGTGTGTGTGTCTGTGTGTGTCTGTGTGTGAGTGTGTGTGTCTGTGTGTGTGAGTGTGTGTGTCTGTGTGTGTGAGTGTGTGTGTCTGTGTGTGAGTGTGTGTGTATATCTGTGTGTGAGTGTGTGTATGTGTGTGTGTCTGTGTGTATGTGTGTGTGAATGTGTGTCTGTGTGTGTGAGTATGCGTGTTGGTGTGTGTGTGTCTGTGTGTGAGTGTGAGTGTGAGTGTGTGTATGTGTGTGTGAGTGTGTGTCTGTGTGTGTGAGTGTGCGTGTGAGTATGTGTGTGTGAGTGTATGTGTGTCTATGTGTGTGAGTGTGTGTGTCTGTGTGAGTGTGTGAATGTGTGTGTGACTGGGGTGTGTCTGTGTGTATGTGTGTGTGACTGTGTGTCTGTGTGTGTGAGTGTGTGTGTCTGTGTGTGTGTTTGTGTATGTGTGTGTGAGTGTGTGTGTATCTGTGTGTGTCTGTGTGTCTGTGTATGTGTGTGTGTCTGTGTGTGTGTGTCTGTGTGTATGTGTGTGAGTGTGTGTCTGTGCGTGCGAGCGTGTGTGCGTCTGTGTGTGTGAGTGTGTGCATGTGTGTGAGAGTGTGTGTGTGTCTGTGTGTGAGAGTGTGTGTGTCTGTGTGTATGTGTGTGTGTGTCTGTGTGTGTCTTTGTGTACGTGTGTGTCTGTGTGCATGTGTGTGTGAGTGTGTATGTGTGTGTGAGTGTGTGCCTGTGTGTGCGAGCATGTGTGTGCCTGTGTGTGTGTGTCTGTGTGTATGTGTGAGTATGTGCGTGTGTATGTCTGTGTGTGAGAGTGTGTATGTGTGTGTCTGTGTGTATGTATGTGTGAGTGTGTGTCTGTGTGTGTGAGTGTGTGTGTATCTGTGTGTGTCTGTGTGTCTGTGTATGCATGCGTGTCTGTGTGTGTGTCTGTGCGTATGTGTGTGTGAGTGTGTGTTTGTGCGAGCGTGTGTGTGTCTGTGTGTGCATGTGTGTCAGAGTGTGTGTGTGTGTCTGTGTGTCTGTGTGTGTGTGTGTCTGTGTATATGTGTGTGTGTCTTTGTGTACGTGTGTGTCTGTGTGCATGTGTGTGTGTGAGTGTGTATGTGTGTGTGAGTGTATGTCTGTGTGTGCGAGCATGTGTGTGTCTGTGTGTGTGTCTGTGTGTATGTGTGAGTGTGTGCGTGGGTATGTCTGTGTGTGAGAGTGTGTATGTGTGTGTCTGTGTGTATGTGTGTGTGAGTGTGTGTCTGTGTGTGTGAGTGTGCGTGTGAGTATGTGTGTGTGAGTGTGTGTCTGTGTGTGTGTCTGTGTGTGAGTGTGTGTATGTGTGTGTATGTCTGTGTGTGAGTGCGTGTGTGTGTGTCTGTGTGTGCGAGCGTGTGTGTGTCTGTGTGTGTGTGTGTATGTGTGTGTGACTGTGTGTGTCTGTGTGTATGTGTGTGTGTGTCTGTGTGTGTGAGTGTGTGTGCGTTTGTGTATGTGTGTGTGAGTGTGTGTGTATCTGTGTGTGTCTGTGTGTCTGTGTATGTGTGTGTGTCTGTGTCTGTGTGTATGTGTGTGAGTGTGTGTCTGTGCGTGCGAGCGTGTGTGTGTCTGTGTGTGTGAGTGTGTGCATGTGTGTGAGAGTGTGTGTGTCTGTGTGTGAGAGTGTGTGTGTCTTTGTGTACGTGTGTGTCTGTGTGCATGTGTGTGTGAGTGTGTATGTGTGTGTGAGTGTGTGCCTGTGTGTGCGAGCATGTGTGTGCCTGTGTGTGTGTGTCTGTGTGTATGTGTGAGTAAGTGCGTGTGTATGTCTGTGTGTGAGAGTGTGTATGTGTGTGTCTGTGTGTATGTATGTGTGAGTGTGTGTCTGTGTGTGTGAGTGTGTGTGTATCTGTGTGTGTCTGTGTGTCTGTGTTGCATGCGTGTCTGTGTGTGTGTCTGTGCGTATGTGGGTGTGAGTGTGTGTTTGTGCGAGCGTGTGTGTGTCTGTGTGTGAGTGTGTGTCTGTGTATATGTGTGTGTGTCTTTGTGTACGTGTGTGTCTGTGTGCATGTGTGTGTGTGAGTGTGTATGTGTGTGTGAGTGTATGTCTGTGTGTGCGAGCATGTGTGTGTCTGTGTGTATGTGTGAGTGTGTGCGTGGGTATGTCTGTGTGTGAGAGTGTGTATGTGTGTGTCTGTGTGTATATGTGTGTGAGTGTGTGTTTGTGCATGCGAGCGTGTGTGTGTCTGTGTGTGCATGTGTGTCAGAGTGTGTGTGTGTGTGTCTGTGTGTCTGTGTGTGAGTGTGTGTCTGTGTATATGTGTGTGTGTCTTTGTGTACGTGTGTGTCTGTGTGCATGTGTGTGTGTGAGTGTGTATGTGTGTGTGAGTGTATGTCTGTGTGTGCGAGCATGTGTGTGTCTGTGTGTGTGTCTGTGTGTATGTGTGAGTGTGTGCGTGGGTATGTCTGTGTGTGAGAGTGTGTATGTGTGTGTCTGTGTGTATATGTGTGTGAGTGTGTGTCTGTGTGTGTGAGTGTGCGTGTGAGTATGTGTGTGTGAGTGTGTGTGTGTGTGTGTGTGTGTGTCTGTGTGTGAGTGTGTGTATGTGTGTGTATGTCTGTGTGTGAGTGCGTGTGTGTGTGTCTGTGTGTGCGAGCGTGTGTGTGTCTGTGCGTGACTGTGTGTGTCTGTGTGTGTCTGTGTGTGTGTCTGTGTGTCTGTGTATGTGAGTGTGTGTATGTGTGTGTGTCTGTGTGCGTGTGCCTGTGTGTATGTGTGAATGAGTGTGTGTCTATGCGTGCGGGCGTGTGTGTGTCAGTGTGTGTGAGTGTGTCTGTGTGTGTCTGTGTGTGCGAGCATGTGTGTGTCTGTGTGTGTGATTGTGTGCGTGTGTCTGTGTGAGTGTCTGTGAATGTGTGTCTGTGTATGTGAGTGTGTGTATGTGTGTATGCCTGTGTGGGTGTCCATGTGTATGTGTGTGTGAGAGTGTGTGTCTGTGTGTGCGAGCATGTGTGTGTCTGTGTGTGAGTGTGTGTGTGTATGTGTGAGTGTGTGAATGTGTGTGTGACTGTGTGTGTCTGTGTGTCTGTGTGTGTGAGTGTGTGTGTGAGTTTGTGTATGTGTGTGACTGTGTGTGTCTGTGTGTATGTGTCTGTATGTGTGTGTGAATGTGTGTCTGTGTGTGTGTCTGTGTGTGTGAGTGTGTGTGTGTGTGTGTGTGTGTGCGAGCATGTGTGTGTCTGTGTGAGTGAGTGTGTGTGTGTCTGTGTGTGTGTGAGTGTGTGTGTGTCTGTGTGTGAGTGCATGTGTGTGTGTCTGTGTGTGAGTGTGTGTCTGTGTGTGTGTGTCTTTGTGTATGCGTGTGTCTGTGTGCATGTGTGTGTATGTGTGTGTGAGTGTGTGTCTGTGTGTGTGAGTGTGTGTGTCTGTGTGTGAGTGTGTGTGTGTGTATGTCTGTGTGTGTGATTGTGTGCGTGTGTCTGTGTGAGTGTCTGTGAATTTGTGTCTGTGTATGTGAGTGTGTGTATGTGTGTATGCCTGTGTGGGTGTCCATGTGTATGTGTGTGTGAGAGTGTGTGTCTGTGTGTGCGAGCATGTGTGTGTCTGTGTGTGAGTGTGTGTGTGTATGTGTGAGTGTGTGAATGTGTGTGTGACTGTGTGTGTCTGTGTGTATGTGTGTGTGAGTGTGTGTCTGTGTGTGTGAGTGTGTGTGTGAGTTTGTGTATGTGTGTGACTGTGTGTGTGTCGGTGTGTATGTGTCTGTATGTGTGTGTGAATGTGTGTCTGTGTGTGTGTCTGTGTGTGTCGGTGTGTGAGTGTGAGTGTGTGTGTGTGAGTGTGTATGTGTGTGTGTCTGTGTGTCTGTGTATGCGTGCGTGTCTGTGTGTGTGTGTCTGTGCGTATGTGTGTGTGAGTGTGTTTGTGTGTGCGAGCGAGTGTGTGTCTGTGTGTGCATGTGTGTCAGAGTGTGTGTGTGTGTCTGTGTGTGAGTGTGTGAGTGTGTGTCTGTGTGTATGTGTGTGTGTCTGTGTGTGTCTTTGTGTACGTGTGTGTCTGTGTGCATGTGTGTGTGTGAGTGTGTATGTGTGTGTGAGTGTGTGTCTGTGTGTGCGAGCATGTGTGTGTCTGTGTGTGAGTGTGTGTGTGTTTGTGACTGTGTGTGTGTCTGTGTGTGTGTCTGTGTGTCAGTGTGTGTGTGTCTGTGTGTCAGTGTCTGGGTGTCTGGTTATATGTGTATATGAATGTCTGTTTGTGTCTGTGTGTGTGTGTCTGTGTATGTGAGTGTGTGTATGTGTGTGAGTGTGTATATGTATGTCTGTGTGTGTCTGTGTGTGTGAGTGTGTGTGTCTGTGTATGTGAGTGTGTGTGTGTGTCTGTGTGTGTGAGTGTGTGTGTCTGTGTATGTGAGTGTGTGTGTGTGTCTGTTTGTGTCTGTGTGTGTGTCTGTGCGTGTGAGTGTGTGGATGTCTGTGTGTGAGTGTGTGTATGTGTGTGCGCGTCTGTATGTATGTGTGTGTGAGTGTGAGTGTGTGTATGTGTGTGCGTCTGTGTGTATATGTGTGTGTGTGTCTGTGAGTGTGAGTGTGTGTGTTTGTGTGTGTGTCTGTGTGTGAGTGTGTGTGTGTGTATATCTGTGTGTGTCTGTGTGTGAGTGTGCGTATGTGTGTGTGAGTGTGTGTGTGTCTGTGTGTATGTGTCTGTGTTTGTGTGTCTGTGTGTGTCTGTGTGTGTCTGTGTATGGGTCTGTGTGTGAGTGTGTGTGTGTAAATGTGTGTGTATGTCTGTGTGTGTCTGTGTATGTGTCTGTGTGTCTGTGTGTCAGTTTCTGTGTGTCTATGCGTATGTGTATGTCTTTGTGTGTCTGTGTGTATCTGTATGTCTCTGTGTGTGTCTGTGTGTGAGTGTGTGTATGTGTGTGTCTGTGAGAGTATGTCTGTGTTTGAGTGTGTGAGTGTATGTGTGTATGTGTGTGAGTGTGTGAGTGTGTGTGTTTCTGTGCGTGTGTGTCTGTGTGTATGTGTGTGTGTCTGTGTGTGTCTGCGTGTATGTGTGTGTCTGTGTGTGAGTGTGTGTTTGTGTGTCTGTGTGTGTCTGTGTGTGTCTGTGTATGGGTCTGTGTGTGAGTGTGTGTGTGTGTCTGTGTGTGCGAGCATGTGTGTGTCTGTGTGTGTGCCTGTGTGTGTGCCTGTGTCTGTGTGTCTGTGTGTGTCTGCGTGCTAAAGTGTGTGTGTCTGTGTGTATCTGTGCGTGTCTGTGTGTCAGTGTCTGCGTGTATGTGTATGTGTATGTCTTTGTGTGTCTGTGTGTATCTGTATGTCTGTGTGTGTGTCTGTGCATGCGAGCGTGTGTGTGTCTGTGTGTGTCTGTGTGTGAGTGTGTGTGTCTGTGTGTGTGAGTGTGTGTGTCTGTGTGTGAGTGTGTGTGTATATCTGTGTGTGAGTGTGTGTATGTGTGTGTGTCTGTGTGTATGTGTGTGTGAATGTGTGTCTGTGTGTGAGTATGCGTGTGAGTGTGAGTGTGAGTGTGTGTATGTGTGTGTGAGTGTGTGTCTGTGTGTGTGAGTGTGCGTGTGAGTATGTGTGTGTGAGTGTATGTGTGTCTATGTGTGTGAGTGTGTGTGTCTGTGTGTGAGTATGTGTATGTGTGTGTGACTGTGTGTGTCTGTGTGTATGTGTGTGTGAGTGTGTGTCTGTGTGAGTGTGTGTGTGAGTTTGTGTATGTGTGTGTGAGTGTGTGTGTATCTGTGTGTGTCTGTGTGTCTGTGTATGTGTGTGTGTCTGTGTGTGTGTCTGTGTGTATGTGTGTGAGTGTGTTTCTGTGCGTGCGAGCGTGTGTGTGTCTGTGTGTGTGAGTGTGTGCATGTGTGTGAGAGTGTGTGTGTCTGTGTGTGAGAGTGTGTGTGTCTGTGTGTATGTGTGTGTGAGTGTGTGTCTGTGCGTGCGAGCGTGTGTGTGTCTGTGTGTGTGAGTGTGTGCATGTGTGTGAGAGTGTGTGTGTCTGTGTGTGAGAGTGTGTGTGTCTGTGTGTATGTGTGTGTGAGTGTGTGTCTGTGTGTGTGAGTGTGCGTGTGAGTATGTGTGTGTGAGTGTATGTGTGTCTATGTGTGTGAGTGTGTGTGTCTGTGTGTGAGTATGTGTATGTGTGTGTGACTGTGTGTGTCTGTGTGTATGTGTGTGTGAGTGTGTGTCTGTGTGTGTGAGTGTGTGTGTGAGTTTGTGTATGTGTGTGTGAGTGTGTGTGTATCTGTGTGTGTCTGTGTGTCTGTGTATGTGTGTGTGTCTGTGTGTGTGTCTGTGTGTATGTGTGTGAGTGTGTTTCTGTGCGTGCGAGCGTGTGTGTGTCTGTGTGTGTGAGTGTGTGCATGTGTGTGAGAGTGTGTGTGTCTGTGTGTGAGTGTGTGTTTGTGTGTCTGTGTGTGTCTGTGTGTGTCTGTGTATGGGTCTGTGTGTGAGTGTGTGTGTGTGAGTGTGTGTGAGTGTGCGTATGTGTGTGTGAGTGTGTGTGTGTCTGTGTGTATGTGTCTGTGTTTGTGTGTCTGTGTGTATCTGTGTATGGGTCTGTGTGTGAGTGTGTGTGTGTAAGTGTGTGTGTATGTCTGTGTGTGTCTGTGTATGTGTCTGTGTGTCTGTGTGTCAGTTTCTGTGTGTCTATGCGTATGTGTATGTCTTTGTGTGTCTGTGTGTATCTGTATGTCTCTGTGTGCATCTGTGTGTGTCTGTGTGTGAGTGTGTGTATGTGTGTGTCTGTGAGAGTGTGTCTGTGTTTGAGTGTGTGAGTGTATGTGTGTGAGTGTGTGAGTGTGTGTGTTTCTGTGTGTGTGTGTCTGTGTGTGTATGTGTGTGTGTCTGTGTGTGTCTGCGTGTATGTGTGTGTCTGTGTGTGAGTGTGTGTTTGTGTGTCTGTGTGTGTCTGTGTATGGGTCTGTGTGTGAGTGTGTGTGTATGTCTGTGTGTGTCTGTGTATGTGTCTGTGTGTGTGTCTGTGTGTGTGCCTGTGTCTGTGTGTGTCTGCGTGCTAAAGTGTGTGTGTCTGTGTGTATCTGTGCGTGTCTGTGTGTCAGTGTCTGTGTGTATGTGTATGTGTATGTCTTTGTGTGTCTGTGTGTATCTGTATGTCTGTGTGTGTCTGTGTGTGAGTGTGTGTATGTGTGTGTCTGTGAGTGTGTGTCTGTGTGTTTGAGTGTGTGTGTGTATGTGTGTCTGTGTGTGTAAATGTGTGAGTGTGTGTGTTTCTGTGTGTGTGTGTCTGTGTGTGTATGTGTGTGTGTCTGCGTATATGTGTGTGTCTGTGTGTGAGTGTGTGTCTGTGTCTATGTGTGAGTGTGTGTGTCTGTGTGTATGTGTGTGTCTGTGAGTGGGTCTTTGTGTGTGTGAGTGTGTGTGTGCCTGTGTGTCTGTGTGTGATTGTGTGAGTGTGTGTTTTATGTGTCTGTCTGTGTGTGAGCGTGTGTGTGCCTGTGTTTGTGTGTCTGTGTGTGTGAGTGTGTGTCTGTGTGCATATGTGTCTGTCTGTGTGTATGTGTGAGTATGTGTGAGTGTGTGTGTTTGAGTGTGTGGTCTGTGTGTGTGAGAGAGTGTATGTGTGTGTCTGTGTATGTGTGTGTGAGTGTGTGTGTGTGAGTATGTGTATGTCTGTCTGTGTGCCTGTGTCTGTGTGTGCCTATGTGTGTGTGTCTGTGTGTATCTGTGTGTGTCTGTGAGTCAGTGTCTGTGTGTATGTGTATGTCTATGAGTATGTCTGTATGTCTGTGTGTGTCTGTGTATGTCTGTGTGTGTGTGTCTATGTGTGTGTCTGTGTGAGTGTCTGTGTGTGAGTGTGAGTGAGTGTGTGTATGTGTGTGTGAGTGTGTGTGTCTGTGTGTGTGTCTGTGTGTGTGAGTGTGTGTGTATCTGTGTGTGTCTGTGTATGTGTGTGTCTGTGTATGTGTGTGTCAGTGTGTGTGTGTGAGTATGTGTGTGTCTGTGCGTGTGAGTGTGTGTATGTTTGTGTGTCTGTGTGTGTGTGTCTGTGTGTGTGCCTGTGTGTGTCTGTGTGTGAGTGTGTGTACGTCTGTATGTATGTGTGTGTGAGTGTGAGTGTGTGTATGTGTGTGCGTCTGAGTGTATATGTGTGTGGGTGTGTGTGAGTGGGTGTGTGTCTGTGTGTATGTGTGTGTGAGTGTGTGTGAGTGTGTGTCTGTGTATGGGTCTGTGTGTGAGTGTGTGTGTGTGTGAGTGTGGGTGTATGTCTGTGTGTGTCTGTGTGTGTTGTTGTGTGTGTGTCTGTGTGTAAATGTGTGTGTCTGTGTGTCAGTGTCTGTGTGTGTGTGTCTGTGTTTGTGTCTGTGTCTGTGCGTGTCAGTGTGTGTCTGTCTCTGTGTGTGTGTCTGTGTCTCTATGTGTGTGTGTGTGTCTGTGTGTGTGTCTGTGTGTCTGTCTGTGTGTGTCTGTGTATGTGTGTGTCTGTGTATGTGTGTGTGTCGATGTGTGTGTGTCTGTGTGTATCTGTGTGTGTCTGTGTGTCTGTGTCTGTGCATGTGTGTGTCTGTGTATGTGTGTGTGTCTGTGTGTGACTATGTGTGTGTATGTGTGTGTGTATGTGTGTGAGTGTGTGTGTGTCTGTGTGCGAGTGTGTATGTGTGTGTGAGTGTGTGTGTGTCTGTGTGTATGTGAGTGTGTGTGTATGTCTATGTGTGTCTGTGTGTGTGTCTGTGTGTGTCGATGTGTGTGTGTCTGTGTGTATCTGTGTGTGTCTGTGTGTCAGTGTCTGTGTGTGTGTGTCTGTGTTTGTGTCTGTGTCTGTGCGTGTCAGTGTGTGTCTGTCTCTGTGTGTGTGTCTGTGTCTCTATGTGTGTGTGTGTGTCTGTGTGTGTGTCTGTGTGTCTGTGTCTGTGTGTGTGTGTGTCTGTGTTTGTGACTGTGTCTGTGCGTGTCAGTGTGTGTCTGTCTCTGTGTGTGTGTGTCTGTGTCTCTATGTGTGTGTGTGTCTGTGTCTGTGTGTGTCTGTGTGTCTGTCTGTGTGTGTCTGTGTATGTGCGTGTCAGTGTGTGTCTGTCTCTGTGTCTCTATGTGTGTGTGTGTCTGTGTGTGTGTCTGTGTGTCTGTCTGTGTGTGTCTGTGTATGTGTGTGTCTGTGTGTGTCGATGTGTGTGTCTGTGTGTATCTGTGTGTGTCTGTGTGTCAGTGTCTGTGTGTCTGTGCATGTGTGTGTCTGTGTATGTGTGTGTGTCTGTGTGTGAGTATGTGTGTGTATGTGTGTGTGTATGTGTGTGAGTGTGTGTGTGTCTGTGTGCGAGTGTGTATGTGTGTGTGAGTGTGTGTGTGTCTGTGTGTATGTGAGTGTGTGTGTATGTCTATGTGTGTCTGTGTGTGTGTCTGTGTGTGTCGATGTGTGTGTGTCTGTGTGTATCTGTGTGTGTCTGTGTGTCAGTGTCTGTGTGTGTGTGTCTGTGTTTGTGTCTGTGTCAGTGCGTGTCAGTGTGTGTCTGTCTCTGTGTGTGTGTGTCTGTGTCTCTATGTGTGTGTGTGTCTGTGTCTGTGTGTGTGTCTGTGTGTGTCTGTGTATGTGTGTGTCTGTGTATGTGTGTGTCTGTGTGTGTCGATGTGTGTGTGTCTGTGTGTATCTGTGTGTGTCTGTGTGTCAGTGTCTGTGAGTCTGTGTTTATGTCTGCGTCTGTGCATGTCAGTGTGTGTCTGTCTCTGTGTGTGTGTCTGTGTCTCTATGTGTGTGTGTCTGTGTCTGTGTGTGTGTATGTGTGTGTGTATGTGTGTGAGTAAGTGTGTATATGTGTGTGTGTATGTGTGCATCTGTGTGTGTATCTGTTTGTATGTGTGAGTGTGTGTGTGTGTCTATGTCTGTGTCTGTGTATGTCTGTGTGTATCTGTGTCTGTGTGTGTGTGTCTGTGTGGGTGTGCATGTGTGTGTGTGTGTCTGTGTGTGTGTCTATGTGTGTGTGTGTGTGTGTCTGTGTGTCTTTGTGTGTCTGTGTCTGTGTGTCTGATTGTGTGTGTCTGTGTATGTGTGTGTCTGTGTATGTGTGTGTCTGTGTCTGTGCGTGTCTGTGTATGTCTGTCTGTGTGTGTGTGTCTGTGTCTCTATGTGTGTGTGTGTGTCTGTGTCTGAGTGTGTGTGTGTGTCTGTGTATGTGTGTGTCTGTGTATGTGTGTGTCTGTGTCTGTGTGAGTATGTGTGTGTCTGTGCATGTGAGTGTGTGGATGTGTGTGTGAGAGTGTGTGTGTGTCTCTGTGTGTGAGTGTGTGCATGTTTGTGTGTGTGTGTGTGTGTGTGTGTGAGTGTGATGTGTGTGCCTGTGTTTGTAGTGTGTGTGTGTGTTTCTGTGTGTGTTTGAGTTTGTGTATGTGTGTGTCTGTGTGTCTGTGTGTGTGAGTGTGTGTCTGTGTATGTGAGTGTGTGTGTCTGTGTGTATCTGTGTGTGTGTGTCTGTGTATCAGTGTCTGGGTGTCTGGTTGTGTGTGTATGTGAATGTCTGTGTGTGTCTGTGGGTGTCTGTGTGTGTATGTCTGTGTGTGTGTCTGTGCATGTGAGTGTGTGAATGTGTGTGTGTCTGTGTGTGCGAGTGTGTGTGTGTCTGTGTGTATGTGTGTGTGAGTGTGTGTGAGGGTGAGTGTCTGTGTGTCTGTGTGAGTGTCTGTGTGTATGTATGTGTGAGTGCATGTCTGTGTGTGTGAGTGTGTGTGCGTGTCTGTGTGGTGTCTGTGTGTGAGTATGTGTGTGTCTGTGTGTGTGAGTGTGTGGATGTGTGTGTGGGTGTGTGTGTGTCTATGTGTTTGTCTCTGCGTGTGTCTGTGTGTGTGTGTCTGTGTCTGTGTGTATATGTGTGAGTGTGTGCTTGTGTATATCTGTGTGTCACTGTGTTTATGTGTGTGTGTGTCTGTGTGTATGTGTGTGTGTGGGTGTGCGTCTGTGTGTGTGTAAGTGTGTGTGTCTGTGTCAGTGTGTGTGTGTCTGTGTGTATCTGTGTGTGTGAGTATGTGTGTGTCTGCGTGTGTGTCTGTGTGTGAGTGTGTGTATGTGTGTGTGTCTGTGTGTGTGTGCATGTGTGTGAGTGTGTGTGTGTCTTGTGTGTGAGTGTGTGTATGTGTGTGTGTCTGTGTGTATGTGTGTGTGAGTGTGTGTGTGAGTGTGTGTATGTCTGTCTGTGTGCCTGTGTCTGTGTGTCGGTGTGTGTGTATGTGTGTGTCTATGTTTGTGTCTGTGTGTATCTGTGTGTGTCTGTGTGTCAGTGTCTGTTTGTATGTGTCTGTATGTCTGTGTGTGTCTGTGTATGTCTGTGTTTGTGTCCGTGTGAGTGTCTGTGTGTGAGTGTGAGTGAATGTGTGTATGTGTGTGTGTGTCTGTGTGTATGTGTGTGTGTCTGTCTGTATGTGTGTGTGAGTGTGTGTGTCTGTGTGTGAGTGTGTGTCTGTGTGCGTGAGAGTGTGTATGTGTGTGAGTGTGTGTGATTGTGTGTGTATGTCTGTGTGTCTGTGTGTGTGAGTGTGTGTGTGTGTGTCTGTGTGTATGTGCCTGTGAGTGTGTGTCTGTGTGTGTGAGTGTGTGTGTTTCTGTGTATATGTGAGTGTGTGTATGTGTGTGTCTGTGTGTGAGTGTGTGTGTGTGTGTGTGTGGCTGTGTGTCTGTGTATGTGTGTCTGTATGTGTGTCTGTGTCTGTGTGTCTGTGTGTCTGTCTGTGTGTGTGTCTCTGTGTATCTGTGTGTGTCTGTGTGTCTGGTTGTATGTGTATGCGAATGTCTGTGTGTCTGTATGTCTGTGTGTCTGTCTGTGTTTGTGTGTGTATGTCTGTGTGTGCGTGAGTATGTGTATGTGTGTGTGAGTGTGTGTGTGTATGTCTGTGTGTGTGTCTGTGTGTGTCTGTGTGACTGTGTATGTGAGTGTGTGTATGTCTGTGTGTGCGTGAGTGTGTGTATGTGTGTGTGAGTGTGTGTGTATGTCTGTGTGTGTCTGTGTGTCTGTGTATGTGAGTGTGTGTATGTGTGTGTGTCTGTGTGCGCGAGTGTGTGTGTGTGAATGTGTGTGAGTGTGTGTGTGTCTGTGTGTGAGTATGTGTGTGTCTGTGAGTGTGAGTGTGTGTCTGTGTGTGTGTGTCTGTGTGTGTGTCTGTGTGTGTCTGTGTGACTGTGTATGTGAGTGTGTGTATGTCTGTGTGTGCGTGAGTGTGTGTATGTGTGTGTGAGTGTGTGTGTATGTCTGTGTGTGTCTGTGTGTCTGTGTATGTGAGTGTGTGTATGTGTGTGTGTCTGTGTGCGCGAGTGTGTGTGTGTGAATGTGTGTGAGTGTGTGTGTGTCTGTGTGTGAGTATGTGTGTGTCTGTGAGTGTGAGTGTGTGTCTGTGTGTGTGTGTCTGTGTGTGTGTGAGTATGTGTGTGTCTGTGCGTGTGAGTGTGTGGATGTGTGTGTGTGAGTCTCTCTGTGTGTGAGTGTGTGCATGTTTGTGTGTGTCTCTGTGTGTGTGAGTGTGTAGATGTGTGTCAGTGTCTGTGTGTCTGTGTGTATGTGTATGTCTGTGTGTGTCTGTGTGTGTGTGACTGTGTGAGTGTCTGTGTGTGAGTGTGTGTATGTGTGTGTGAGTGTGTGTGTCTGTGTGTGTGTGTCTATGTGTGTGTATGTCTGTGTGAGTGACTGTGTGAGTGTCTGTGTGTGAGTGTGTGTGTGTCTGTGTGCGTGAGTGTGTGTCTGCATGTGTGAGTGTTTGTGTATGTCTGTGTGTGTGTGTCTGTGTGTGTGTCTGTGTCTGTGCGTGTCAGTGTGTGTCTGTCTCTGTGTGTGTGTCTGTGTCTCTATGTGTGTGTGTGTGTCTGTCTCTGTGTGTGTCTGTGTCTCTATGTGTGTGTGAGTGTGAGAGTGTGTCTGTGTATGAGTGTGTGTCTGTGTGTATGTGTCTGTGCGTGTCTGTGTGTGTGTGTGTGTCTCTGTGTGTGTGTGTGTCAGTGTGAGTGTGTCAGTGTGTGTGTGTCTGTGGGTATGTGTGTGTGTGTGTCTATGTGTGTGTGTCTGTCTGTGTGAGTGTCTGTGTGAGTGTCTGTGTGTGAGTGTGTGTGTATGTCTGTCTGTGTGAGTGTGTGGCTGTGTGTCTGTGTGTGTATGTGTGTAAGTGTGTGTGTCTGTGTGTATGTGAGTGTGAGAGTGTGTCTGTGTGTGAGTGTGTGTGTGTCTGTGTGTATGTGTCTGTGCGTGTCTGTGTGTGTGAGTGTGCGTGTGTGTCTGTGTGTGTGTCTCTGTGTGTGAGTGTGTGGCTGTGTGTCTGTGTGTGTATGTGTGTAAGTGTGTGTGTCTGTGTGTATGTGAGTGTGAGAGTGTGTCTGTGTGTGAGTGTGTGTGTATGTGTCTGTGCGTGTCTGTGTGTGTGTCTGTGTGTGTCTGCGTGTGTCTGTGTGTGTCTGTGTGAGTGTCTGTATGTATGTGTGTGTGAGTGTGTGTCTGTGAGTATGAGTGTGTGTGTGTTGGTGTGTGTGTCTGTGTGTGAGTGTGTGTGTGTGTATGTCTGTGTGTGTGTGACTGTGTGTGTGTGGATGTGTGTGTGTGTCTTTGTGTGTGTGTGTGTCTGTGTGTCAGTGTCTGTGTGTCTGTGTGTATGTGTATGCCTGTGTGTGTCTGTGTGTGTGAGTATGTGTGTGAGTGTGTGTGTGTCTGTGTGTATGTGTGTGTGAGTGTGTGTCTGTGTGTGTGTGTCTGTGTGTGAGTATGTGTGTGCCTGTGCGTGTGAGTGTGTGGATGTGTGTGTGAGTGTGTGTGTGTGAGTCTCTCTGTGTGTGTGTGAGTGTATGTATGTTTGTGTGTGTCTCTGTGTGTGTCAGTGTGTAGATGTGTGTCAGTGTCTGTGTGTATGTGTATGTGTATGTCTGTGTATGTCTGTGTGTGTGTGACTGTGTGAGTGTCTGTGTGTGAGTGTGTGAGTGTGTGTATGTGTGTGTGAGTGTGTGTGTGTCTGTGTGTGTGTGTCTATGTGTGTGTATGTCTGTGTGAGTGACTGTGTGAGTGTCTGTGTGTGAGTGTGTGTGTGTCTGTGTGCGTGAGTGTGTGTCTGCATGTGTGAGTGTTTGTGTATGTCTGTGTGTGTGTGTCTGTGTGTGTGTCTGTGTCTGTGCGTGTCAGTGTGTGTCTGTGTGTGTGTGTGTGTGTCTGTGTCTCTATGTGTGTGTGTGTGTGTGTCTGTCTCTGTGTGTGTCTGTGTCTCTATGTGTGTGTGAGTGTGAGAGTGTGTCTGTGTGTGAGTGTGTGTGTGTCTGTGTGTATGTGTCTGTGCGTGTCTGTGTGTGTGTGTGTGTTGTGTGTGTGTGTGTGTGTGAGTCTGTGTGTGTCCGTGTGTCAGTGTGTGTGTGTCTGTGTGTATGTGTATGTGAGTGTGAGTGTGTGTGTGAGTGTGATTATGTGTATGTGTGTGTCTGTGTGTATGTGTGTGTCTGTGTGTGTGTCTATGTTTGTGTCTGTGTGTATCTGTGTGTGTCTGTGTGTCAGTGTCTGTGTGTCTGTGTATGTTTATGTGTATGTCTGTGTGTCTGTGTGTATGTGTATGTGTCTGTATGTCCGTGTGTGTCTGTGTATGTCTGTGTGTGTGTCTTTGTGAGTGTCTCTGTGTAAGTGTGAGTGAGTGTGTATATGTGTGTGTGTGTCTGTGTGTATGTGTGTGTAACTGTGTGTGTGTATGTCTGTGTGTATGTGTGTGTGTCTGTCTGTATGTGTGTGTGAGTGTGTGTCTGTGTGCGTGAGAGTGTGTATGTGTGTGAGTGTGTGTGTGTGTGTGTGTGTCTGTGTGTATGTGTCTGTGAGTGTGTGTCTGTGTGTGTGAGTGTGTGTGTTTCTGTGTGTATGTGAGTGTGTGTATGTGTGTGTCCGTGTGAGTAAGTGTGTATGAGTGTGTGTATGTCTGTGTGTATGTGTGTGCGAGTGTGTGTGTGTGAATGTGTGTGTGAGTGTGTGTAGGTGTGTGTGTCTGTGCCTGTGTGTGTGTCTGTGTGTGACTGTGTCTCTGTGTGTATGTGTGTGTGTGTCTGTGTGTCTGTCTGTGTGTGTGTATGTGTGAGTCTGTGTGTGAGTGTGTGTGTGTGTGGCTGTGTATGTGTGTCTGTGTATGTGCCTGTGTCTGTGTGTCTGTGTGTGTGTGTGTGTCTCCGTGTATCTGTGTGTGTCTGTGTGCCAGTGACTGTGTGTCTGGTTGTATGCATATCTGAATGTCTGTGTGTGTCTGTGTATGTGTATGTGTGTGTCTGTGTGTGTGTCTGTGTGTGTCGATGTGTGTGTGTCTGTGTGTATCTGTGTGTGTCTGTGTGTCAGTGTCTGTGTGTCTGTGTTTGTGTCTGTGTCTGTGCATGTCAGTGTGTGTGTGTGAGTATGTGTGTGCCTGTGCGTGTGAGTGTGTGGATGTGTGTGTCTCTGTGTGTGTGTGTGTAGGTTTGTGTGTCTGTGTGTGTGTCTGTGTGTGAGTGTGTGTATGTGTGTGTACGTCTGTATGTATGTGTGTGTGAGTGTATGTATGTGTGTGCGTCTGAGTGTATATGTGTGTGGGTGTGTGTCTGTGAGTGTGAGTGTGTGTGTTTGTGTGTGGGTGGGTGTGTGTCTGTGTGCGAGTGTGTATGTGTGTGTGAGTGGGTGTGTGTCTGTGTGTATGTGTGTGTGAGTGTGTGTCTGCATATGGGTCTGTGTGTGTGTCTGAGTGTGTGTGTATGTCTGTGTGTGTCTGTGTGTGTGTCTGTGTGTGTCGATGTGCGTGTGTCTGTGTGTATCTGTGTGTGCCTGTGTGTGTGTCTGTGTTTGTGTCTGTGTTTGTGCGTGTCAGTGTGTGTCTGTCTGTGTGTGTGTGTGTGTGTGTGTGTGTGTGTCTGTGTCTGTGTGTGTGTCTGTCTGTGTGTGTCTGTGTATGTGTGTGTCTGTGTGTGTCGATGTGTGTGTGTCTGTGTGTATCTGTGTGTGTCTGTGTGTCAGTGTCTGTGTGTGTGTCTGTGTTTGTGTCTGTGTCTGTGCGTGTCAGTGTGTGTCTGTCTGTGTGTGTGTGTGTCTGTGTCTGTGTGTGTGTCTGTGTGTCTGTCTGTGTGTATCTGTGTGTGTCTGTGTGTGTGTCTGTGTTTGTGTCTGTGTCTGTGCGTGTCAGTGTGTGTCTGTCTGTGTGTGTGTGTTTCTGTGTCCGTGTGTGTGTCTGTGTGTGTCTGTGTATGTGTGTGTCTGTGTATGTGTGTGTCTGTGTGTGTTGATGTGTGTGTGTCTGTGTGTATCTGTGTGTGTCTGTGTGTCAGTGTCTGTGTGTCTGTGTGTGTGTGTCTGTGTTTGTGTCTGTGTCTGTGCGTGTCAGTGTGTGTCTGTCTCTGTGTGTGTGTCTGTGTCTCTATGTGTGTGTGTGTCTGTCTCTGTGTGTGTCTGTGTCTCTATGTGTGTGTGTGTGTCTGTGTCTGTGTGTGTGTCTGTGTGTGTGTGTGAGTATGTGTGTGTCTGTGCGTGTGTGTGTGAGTATGTGTGTGTCTGTGCGTGTGAGTGTGTGTATGAGTGTGTGAGTGTGTGTGTGTGTCTGTGTGTGAGTGTGTGTATGTTTGTGTGTCTGTGTGTGTGCCTGTGTGTGTCTGTGTGTGAGTGTGTGTATGTGTGTGCGTCTGAGTGTATATGTGTGTGAGTGTGTGTCTGTGAGTTTGAGTGTGTGTGTTTGTGTGTGAGTGTGTGTGTGTCTGTGTGCGAGTGTGTATGTGTGTGTGAGTGTGTGTGTGTGTCTGTGTGTATGTGTGTGTGAGTGTGTGTCTGTGTATGGGTCTGTGTGTGAGTGCGTGTGTGTGAGTGTGTGTGTATGTCTGTGTGTGTCTGTGTGTGTCGTTGTTTGTGTGTCTGTGTGTAAATGTGTGTGTCTGTGTGTCAGTGTCTGTGTGTGTGTGTCTGTGTTTGTGTCTGTGTCTGTGCGTGTCAGTGTGTGTCTGTCTCTGTGTGTGTGTCTGTGTCTCTATGTGTGTGTGTGTGTCTGTGTCTGTGTGTGTGTCTGTGTGTCTGTCTGTGTGTGTCTGTGTATGTGTGTGTCTGTGTGTGTCGATGTGTGAGTCTGTGTGTATCTGTGTGTGTCTGTGTGTCAGTGTCTGTGTGTGTCTGTCTATGTGTGTGTGTCTGTGTGTGAGTATGTGTGTGTATGTGTCTGTGTATGTGTGTGAGTGTGTGTGTGTGTCTGTGTGCAAGTGTGTATGTGTGTGTGAGTGTGTGTGTATCTGTGTGTATGTGAGTGTGTGTGTATGTCTATGTGTGTCTGTGTGTGTGTCTGTGTGTGTCGATGTGTGTGTGTCTGTGTGTATCTGTGTGTCTGTGTGTCAGTGTCTGTGTGTGTGTCTGTATTTGTGTCTGTGTCTGTGCGTGTCAGTGTGTGTCTGTCTGTGTGTGTGTGTGTCTGTGTCTCTATGTGTGTGTGTGTCTGTGTCTGTGTGTCTGTCTGTGTGTGTCTGTGTATGTGTGTGTCTGTGTATGTGTGTGTCTGTGTGTGTCGATGTGTGTGTGTCTGTGTGTATCTGTGTGTGTCTGTGTGTCTGTGTGTGTGTGTCTGTGTTTGTGTCTGTGTCTGTGCGTGTCAGTGTGTGTCTGTGTGTGTGTGTGTCTGTGTCTGTGTGTGTGTCTGTGTGTCTGTCTGTGTGTATCTGAGTGTGTCTGTGTGTGTGTCTGTGTTTGTGTCTGTGCGTGTCAGTGTGTGTCTGTCTCTGTGTGTGTGTTTCTGTGTCCGTGTGTGTGTCTGTGTGTGTCTGTGTATGTGTGTGTCTGTGTGTGTCGATGTGTGTGTGTCTGTGTGTGTCTGTGTATGTGTGTGTCTGTGTATGTGTGTGTCTGTGTGTGTCGATGTGTGTGTGTCTGTGTGTATCTGTGTGTGTCTGTGTGTCAGTGTCTGTGAGTCTGTGTTTATGTCTGTGTCTGTGCATGTCAGTGTGTGTCTGTCTCTGTGTGTGTGTCTGTGTCTCTATGTGTGTGTGTGTCTGTGTGTGTGTCTGTGTGTGTCTGTGTGTGAGTATGTGTGTATATGTGTGTGTGTATGTGTGCATCTGTGGGTGTATCTGTTTGTGTGTGTGAGTGTGTGTGTGTGTCTATGTCTGTGTCTGTGTATGTCTGTGTGTGTCTGTGTGTATCTGTGTCTGTGTGTGTGTGTCTGTGTGGGTGTGCATGTGTGTGTGTCTGTGTGTGTGTGTGTGTCTTTGTGTGTCTGTGTCTGTGTGTCTGATTGTGTGTGTCTGTGTATGTGTGTGTCTGTGTCTGTGCGTGTCTGTGTATGTCTGTCTGTGTGTGTGTGTCTGTGTCTCTATGTGTGTGTGTGTCTGTGTCTGAGTGTGTGTGTGTGTCTGTGTATGTGTGTGTCTGTGTATGTGTGTGTCTGTGTCTGTGTGAGTATGTGTGTGTCTGTGTGTCAGTGTCTGTATGTCTGTGTGTCTGTGTGTGTGTGTCAGTGTGTGTCTGTCTCTGTGTGTGTGTCTGTGTCTCTATGTGTGTGTGTGTGTCTGTGTCTGTGTGTGTCAGTGCATGTGTGTGTCTGTGTATGTGTGTGTGTCTGTGTGTGAGTATGTGTGTGTATGTGTGTGTATGTGTGTGAGTGTGTGTGTGTCTGTGTGTATGTGTGTGTGAGTGTGTGTGAGTGTGTGTCTGTGTATGGGTCTGTGTGTGAGTGTGTGTGTATGTCTGTGTGTGTCTGTGTGTGTGTCTGTGTGTGTCGATGTGTGTGTGTCTGTGTGTATCTGTGTGTGTCTGTGTGTCAGTGTCTGTGTGTGTGTGTGTCTGTGTCTGTGCGTGTCAGTGTGTGTCTGTCTCTGTGTGTGTGTGTCTGTGTCTCTATGTGTGTGTGTGTCTGTGTCTGTGTGTGTGTCTGTGTGTGTCTGTGTATGTGTGTGTCTGTGTGTGTCGATGTGTGTGTGTCTGTGTGTATCTGTGTGTGTCTGTGTGTCAGTGTCTGTGTGTCTGTGTTTGTGTCTGTGTCTGTGCACGTCAGTGTGTGTCTGTCTCTGTGTGTGTGTCTGTGTCTCTATGTGTGTGTGTGTCTGTGTCTGTGTGTGTGTCTGTGTGTGTCTGTGCATGTGTGTGTCTGTGTATGTGTGTGTCTGTGTGTGAGTATGTGTGTATATGTGTGTGTGTATGTGTGCATCTGTGTGTGTATCTGTTTGTGTGTGTGAGTGTGTGTGTGTGTCTATGTCTGTGTCTGTGTATGTCTGTGTGTGTCTGTGTGTATCTGTGTCTGTGTGTGTGTGTCTGTGTGGGTGTGCATATGTGTGTGTGTCTGTGTGTGTGTCTGTGTGTCTTTTTGTGTCTGTGTCTGTGTGTCTGTGTATGTGTGTGTCTGTGTCTGTGCGTGTCTGTGTATGTCTGTCTGTGTGTGTGTGTCTGTGTCTCTATGTGTGTGTGTGTCTGTGTCTGAGTGTGTGTGTGTGTCTGTGTATGTGTGTGTCTGTGTATGTGTGTGTCTGTGTCTGTGTGAGTATGTGTGTGTCTGTGCATGTGAGTGTGTGGATGTGTGTGTGAGACTGTGTGTGTGTCTCTGTGTGTAAGTGTGTGCATGTTTGTGTGTCTGTGTGTGTGTGTGTGTGTGTGTGTGTCTGTGTGTGAGTGTGATGTGTGTGCCTGTGTTTGTGAGTGTGTGTGTGTGTTTCTGTGTGTGTTTGAGTTTGTGTATGTGTGTGTCTGTGTGTCTGTGTGTATGTTTGTGCGAGTGTGTGTGTTTGTATGTGTGTGCGAGTGTGTGTGTCTCTGTATATGTGTGTGTGTCTGTGTGTGTGAGTGTGTGTCTGTGTATGTGAGTGTGTGTGCCTGTGTGTATCTGTGTGTGTGTGTCTGTGTATCAGTGTCTGGGTGTCTGGTTGCGTGTGTCTGCGGGTGTCTGTGTGTGTATGTCTGTGTGTATGTCTGTGTGTGTGCGTGTGTGTGTATGTCTGTGTGTGTGTCTGTGCATGTGAGTGTGTGAATGTGTGTGTGTCTGTGTGTGCGAGTGTGTGTGTGTCTGTGTGTATGTGTGTGTGAGTGTGTGTGAAGGTGAGTGTCTGTGTGTCTGTGGGAATGTCTGTGTGTATGTATGTGTGAGTGCATGTCTGTGTGTGTGAGTGTGTGCGCGTGTCTGTGTGGTGTCTGTGTGTGAGTATTGTGTGTCTGTGTGTGAGTGTGTGGATGTGTGTGTGAGTGTGTGTGTGTGTCTATGTGTTTGTCTCTGCGTGTGTCTGTGTGTGTGTGTCTGTGTCTGTGTGTATGTGTGTGAGTGTGTGCTTGTGTATATCTGTGTGTCACTGTGTTTATGTGTGTGTGTGTCTGTGTGTATGTGTGTGTGGGTGTGCGTCTGTGTGTGTGTAAGTGTGTGTGTCTGTGTGAGTGTGTGTGTGTCTGTGTGTATCTGTGTGTGTGAGTATGTGTGTGTTTGCGGGTGTGTGAGTGTGTGTGTGTCTTGTGTGTGAGTGTGTGTATGTGTGTGTGTGTCTGTGTGTATGTGTGTGTGTCTGTGTGTATGTGTGTGTGTCTGTGTGTGTGTGCCTGTGTGTGAGTGTGTGTGTGTCTTGTGTGTGAGTGTGTGTATGTCTGTCTGTGTGCCTGTGTCTGTGTGTCGGTGTGTGTGTATGTGTGTGTCTATGTTTGTGTCTGTGTGTATCTGTGTGTGTCTGTGTGTCAGTGTCTGTGTGTCTGTGTGTATGTGTCTGTATGTCTGTGTGTGTCTGTGTATGTCTGTGTTTGTGTCCGTGTGAGTGTCTGTGTGTGAGTGTGAGTGAATGTGTGTATGTGTGTGTGTGTCTGTGTGTATGTGTGTGTGTCTGTCTGTATGTGTGTGTGAGTGTGTGTGTCTGTGTGTGAGTGTGTGTCTGTGTGCGTGAGAGTGTGTATGTGTGTGAGTGTGTGTGATTGTGTGTGTATGTCTGTGTGTCTGTGTGTGTGAGTGTGTGTGTGTGCCTGTGTGTGTGTCTGTGTGTATGTGCCTGTGAGTGTGTGTCTGTGTGTGTGAGTGTGTGGGTTTCTGTGTATATGTGAGTGTGTGTATGTGTGTGTCTGTGTGTGTCCGTGTGTGTATGTGTGTATGAGTGTGTGTATGTCTCTGTGTGTATGTGTGTGCGAGTGTGTGCGTGGGTGAATGTGTGTGTGAGTGTGTGTGGGTGTGTGTGTCTATGTGTGAGTATGTCTCTGTGTGTATGTGTGTGTGTATGTGTGTGTCTGTGTGTGAGTGTGTGTGCGTGTGTGTGGCTGTGTGTCTGTGTATGTGTGTCTGTATGTGTGCCTGTGTCTGTGTGTCTGTCTGTGTGTGTGTCTCTGTGTATCTGTGTGTGTCTGTGTGTCTTGTTGTATGTGTATGCGAATGTCTGTGTGTGTCTGTATGTCTGTGTGTCTGTCTGTGTTTGTGTGTGTATGTCTGTGTGTGCGTGAGTGTGTGTATGTGTGTGTGAGTGTGTGTGTATGTCTGTGTGTGTGTCTGTGTGTGTCTGTGTGACTGTGTATGTGAGTGTGTGTACGTGTGTGTGTCTGTGTGTGCGAGTGTGTGTGTGTGAATGTGTGTGAGTGTGTGTGGGTGTGTGTGTGTCTGTGTGTGAGTATGTGTGTGTCTGTGAGTGTGAGTGTGTGTCTGTGTGTGTGTCTGTGTGTCTGTATATGTGAGTGTGTGTGTGTGTCTGTGTGTGTGAGCATGTGTGTGTCTGTGTGTGTGTATGTGTGTGTGAGTGTGTGTGTGAGGGTGTGTGTCTGTGTGTATGTATGTGTGAATGCGTGTCTGTATGGTGTCTGTCTGTGAGTGTGTGTATGAGTGTGTATCTGTGTGTGTGTGTGTCTGTGTGTGAGTATGTGTGTGTCTGTGCATGTGAGTGTGTGGATGTGTGTGTGAATGTGTGTGTGTGCTGTGTGTGTCTCTGAGTGTGTGCGTGTGTATATCTGTGTGTGAGTGTGTGTATGTGTGTGTGTCCGTGTGTACGTGTGCGTGGGTGTGTGTCTGTGTGTGTGTGAGTGTGTGTGTCTGTGTGTGTCTGTGTCTGTGTGTGTGTCTGTGCATGCAAGTGTGTGGATGTGTGTGTGAGTGTGTGTGTGTGCTGTGTGTGTGTCTCTGAGTGTGTGCGTGTGTATATCTGTGTGTGAGTGTGTGTATGTGTGTGTGTCCGTGTGTACGTGTGCGTGGGTGTGTGTCTGTGTGTGTGTGAGTGTATGTGTCTGTGTGTGAGTATGTGTGTCTATCTGTGTCTGTGTGTGTGAGTGTGTGTGTCTGCGTGTGTGTCTGTCTGTGAGTGTATGTATGTGTGTGTGTCTGTGTGTGTGTGAGTGTGTGTGTCTGTGTGTGAGTGTGTGTATGTGTGTGTGAGTGTGTGTGTGTGAGTGTGTGTCTGTGTGTGTCTGAGTGTGTATCTGTGTATGGGTCAGTGTGTGAGTGTGTGCGTGTGAGTGTGTGTGTATGTCTCTGTGTGTCTGTGTGTGTGTGTATCAGTGTGTGTGCCTGTGTCTGTGTGTCTGTGTGTGTGTGTGAGTGTGTGTGTCTGTGTCTGTGTGTGTGTATGTCTGTGTGTGATTATGTGTGTGTCTGTGCATGTGAGTGTGTGGATGTGTGTGTGAGTGTGTGTGCTGTGTGTGTGTCTCTGCGTGTGTCTCTGAGTGTGTGCGTGTGTATGAGTGTGTGTGTGTCTGTGTGTACGTGTGCGTGGGTGTGTGTCTGTGTGTGTGTGAGTGAGTGTGTGTGTGTCTGTGTCTGTGTGTGTGAGTGTGTGTGTCTGCGTGCGTGTCTGTCTGTGAGTGTGTGTATGTGTGTGTGTGTGAGTGTGTGTGTGTGTCTGTGTGTGAGTGTGTGTATGTGAGTGTGTGTGTATGCCTCTGTGTGTCTGTGTGTGTGCGTCTGTGAGTGTGCCTGTGTCTGTGTGTCTGTGTATGTGTCTGTGTGTGTCTGTGTGTGTCTGTGAGTGTGAGTGTGTGTCTGTGTGTCTCTGTGTGTGTCTGTGTGTGTATCTGAGTGTATGTGTGTGAGTGTGTGTATGTGTGTGTCTGTGTGTATGAGTGTATGTGTATGTGTGTCTGTGTGTGTGAGTGTATGAGTGTGTGTGTTTCTGTGTGTGTGAGTGTATGAGTGTGTGTGTTTCTGTGTGTGTCTGTGTGTCTGAGTGTGTGAGTATGTGTTTTTCTGTGTGTGTCTGTGTTTGTGCGTCTGCGTGTATGTGTGTGTGAGTGTGTGTCTGTGTGTGTGAGTGTGTGTGTGTATGTGTGCGTCTGTGTGTGTATCTGTTTGTGTGTGTGAGTGTCTATGTGTCTGTGTATTTCTCTGTGTGTCTGTGTGTGTGAGTGTGTGTGTCTGTGTCTGTGTGTGTGTCTGTGTGGGTGTGCATGTGTGTGTGTCTGTGTGTGTGTCTGTGTCTCTGTGTGTGTCTGTGTCGGTGTGTCTGTGTCGGTGTGTCTGTGTGTCTGAGTGTGTGTGTCTGTGTTTGTGTCTGTGTCTGTGCATGTCTGTGTGTGTCTGTCTCTGTGTGTGTGTCTGTGTCTCTATGTGTGTGTGTGTGTCTGTGTCTGTGTGTGTCAGTGTGTGTGTCTGTGTGTGAGTATGTGTGTGTCTGTGTGTGTGAGTGTGTGGATGTGTGTGTGAGTGTGTGTGTATCTGTGTGTGTGTGTATGTTTGTGTGTCTGTGTGTGTCTGTGTGTGTGCCTGTGTGTGTCTGTGTGTCAGTGTCTGTGTGTCTGTGCGTATGTGTATGTGTATGTCTTTGTGTGTCTGTGTGTGTGTCTGTATGTCTGTGTGTGTGTCTGTGTCTCTGTGTGTGTTTGTGTCGGTGTGTCTG
The DNA here is from genome assembly GCF_047496795.1 of Chiloscyllium punctatum. Classification (NCBI taxonomy): domain Eukaryota; kingdom Metazoa; phylum Chordata; class Chondrichthyes; order Orectolobiformes; family Hemiscylliidae; genus Chiloscyllium; species Chiloscyllium punctatum. Next base: position 33,206,292 of record NC_092784.1, read on the forward strand.
TGTGTGTCTGTGTGTTTGTCTGTGTCTCTATGTGTGTGTGTGTCTGTGTCTGTGTGTGTCAGTGTGTGTGTCTGTGTGTGAGTATGTGTGTGTCTGTGCGTGTGAGTGTGTGGATGTGTGTGTGAGTGTGTGTGTCTCAGTGTGAGTGTGTGTATGTTTGTGTGTCTGTGTGTGTCTGTGTGTGTGCCTGTGTGTGTCTGTGTGTCAGTGTCTGTGTGTCTGTGTGTATGTGTATATGTATGTCTTTGTGTGTCTGTGTGTGTCAGTATGTCTGTGTGTGTGTGTGTATATCTGTGTGTGAGTGTGTGTATGTGTGTCTGTCTGTGTGTATGTGTGCGTGGACGTGTGTCTGTGTGTGTGTGAGTATGTGTGTCTGTGTGTGTCTGTGTGTGTGTGTGTGTGTCTGTGTGTGAGTATGTGTGTGTCTGTGCATGTGAGTGTGTGGATGTGTGTGTGAGTGTATGTGTGTGCTGTGTGTGTGTCTCTGCGTGTGACGCTGAGTGTGTGCGTGTGTATATCTGTGTGTGAGTGTGTGTGTGTATGTGTGTGTATGTGTGCGTCTGTGTGTGTCTGTGTGTGTATCTGTTTGTGTGTGTGAGTGTGTGTGTCTATGTGTCTGTGTATGTCTCTGTGTGTCTGTGTGTGTGAGTGTGTGGATATGTGTGTGTCTGTGTCTGTGTGTGTGTCTGTGTGGGTGTGCATGTGTGTGTGTCTGTGTGTGTGTCTGCGTCGGTGTGTGTGTCTGCATGTATGCGTGTGTCTGTGTGTGAGCGTGTGTCTGTGTGTATGTGTGAGTGTGTGTGTGTCTGTGTGTGAGTGTGTGTGGATGTGTGTCCTTGTGTATGTGTATGTCTGTGTGTGTGTCTGTATGTCTGTCTGTTTGTGTGTGTGTGTGACTGTGCGTGTGAGTGTGTGGATGTGTGTGTCAGTGTGTGTGTGTCTCTGTGTGTGAGTGTGTCTATGTTTGTGTGTCTGTGTGTGTCTGTGTGTGTCTGTGTGTGAGTGTGTGTGTCTGTGTGTAAGTGTGTGTCTGTGTGTGTCTGTGTTTGTGTGTCTGCATGTATGTGCGTGTCTGTGTGTGTGAGTGTGTGTCTGTGTGTGTATGTGTGTGTGCGTGTGTGTGAGTGTGTATCTGTGTGTATGTATGTGTGAGTATGTGTGTGTCTGTGTGTGTGTGTGTCTGTGTGTGAGTGTGTGTGCGTATGTGTGTGTGTGTTTGTGTGCGTCTGTGTGTGTATCTGTTTGCGTGTGTGAGTCTGTGTGTGTCTATGTCTGTGTCTGTGTATGTCTGTGTGTGTATCTGTGTATGGGTCAGTGTGTGAGTGTGTGTGCGTGAGTGTGTGTGTATGTCTCTGTGTGTCTGTGTGTGTGTATGTATGTGTGTGCCTGTGTCTGTGTGTCTGTGTCAGTGCCTGTGTGTCTGTGTGTATGTGTATGTGTATGTCTTTGTGTGTCTGTGCGTGTCTGTATGTCTGTGTGTGTGTCTCTGTGTGTGTCTGTGTGTGCATCTGTGTGTATGTGTGTGAGTGTGTGTATGTGTGTGTCTGTGTGTCAGTGTGTGTGAGTGTATGAGTGTGTGTGTTTCTGTGTGTGTGAGTGTATGAGTGTGTGTGTTTCTGTGCGTGTCTCTGTGTCTGAGTGTGTGTGTATGTGTTTTTCTGTGTGTGTCTGTGTGTGTGTGTCTGCGTGTATGTGTGTGTATGTGTGTGTGAGTGTGTGTCTGTGTGTGTGAGTGTGTGTGTGTGTGCGTGTGTGTATGTGTGCGTCTGTGTGTGTATCTGTTTGTGTGTGTGAGTGTGTGTCTGTGTATGTGTGTGTCTGTGTATGTGTGTGTCTGTGTGTGAGTGTGTGGATGTGTGTGAGTGTGTGTGTGTCTCAGTGTGTGAGTGTGTGTATGTTTGTGTGTCTGTGTGTATGTGTGTGTCTGTGTGTGAGTGCATGTGTGTCTGTGCGTGAGCGTGTGTGTGTCTATGTGTATGTGTGTGTGGGTTTGTGTCTGCGAGTGTGAGTGTGTGCGTTTGTGTGTGTGTGTATGTCTGTGTGTGTCTGTGCGTGTGTCTGTGTGTCTGTGTGTGTCTGTGCATGTGAGTGTGTGGATGTGTGTCAGTGTCTGTGTGTCCTTGTGTATGTGTATGTCTGTGTGTGTGTCTGTGTGTGTGTGTGACTGTGCGTGTGAGTGTGTGGATGTGTGTGTCAGTGTGTGTGTGTCTCTGTGTGTGAGTGTGTGTATGTTTGTGTGTCAGTGTGTGCCTGTGTGTGTGTCTGTGTGTGTCAGTGTGTGAGTGCGTGTGTGTCTGTGTGTGAGTGTGTGTCTGTGTGTGTCTGTACTTGTGTGTCTGCATGTATGTGCGTGTCTGTGTGTGTGAGTGTGTGTCTGTGTGCATGTGTGTGTGTCTGTCTGTGTGAGTGTGTGTGAGTGTGTGTGTTTCTATGTGTGTGAGAGTGTATGTGCGTCTGTGTGTGTATGTGTGTGTGTGTGTGTGTGTCTGTGTCTCTGTGTGTGTCTGTGTCGGTGTGTCTGTGTGTGTGTGTCTGTGTGTATGTGTGTGCGTGTCTGTGTGTATGTGTGTGTGAGTATGTGTGTGTCTGCGTGTGTGAGTGTGTGTCTGTGTGTGAGTGTGTGTGTATGTGTGCGTCTGTGTGTATCTGTTTGTGTGTGAGTGTGTGTGTGTGTCTATTTCTGTGTCTGTGTATGTCTGTTTGTGTCTGAGTGTGTGTGTATGTGTCTTTATGTGTGTCTGTGTGTGTGTCTGTGTGTGTGTGTGTGTGTCTGTGTGTGTGTCTGTGTCTGTGTGTCTGAGTGTGTGTCTGTGTCTGTGCGTGTCTGTGTGTGTCTGTCTGTGTGTGTGTGTGTGTGCCTGTGTCTCTATGTGTGTGTGTGTCTGTGTCTGTGTGTGTGTCTGTGTCTGTGTGTCTGAGTGTTTGTGTATTTGTGTCTGTCTCTGTGTGTCTGTGTATGTGTGTGTCTGTGTATGTGTGTGTCTGTGTGTGTATGTCTGTCTGTGAGTATGTGTGTGTCTCTGTGTGTGAGTGTGTGTATGTTTGTGTGTCTGTGTGTGTGTCTGTGTGTGTCTGTGTGTGAGTGCGTGTGTGTCTGTGTGTGAGTGTGTGTGTGTCTGTGTGTATGTGCGTGTGGGTTTGTGTCTGCGAGTGTGTGGATGTGTGTCAGTGTCTATGTGTCCTTGTGTATGTGTATGTCTGTGTGTGTGTGTCTGTATGTGTGTGTGTGTGTGTGTGGGTGACTGTGTGAGTGTCTGTGTGTGAGTGCGTGTGAGTGTGTGTATGTGTGTGTGAGTGCGTGTGTGTCTGTGTGTGTGAGTGTGTGTGTGTATGTCTGTGTGTGAGTGTGTGTATGTGCCTGTGTGTCTGTATATGTGTGTGTCTGTATGTGTGTGTGTCTGTGTGTGTGTCTGTGTGTGTGTCTGTGTCTGTGTGTGTATGCGTGTGTTTGTGTGTGTGTGTCTGTGTGTCTGGGTGTCTGTGTGTCTGTGTGTTTGTGTCTGTGTGTCTCTGGGTGTGTCTGTGTCTGTGTGTGTGTGTCTGTGTGTCTCTGTGTCTGTGTGTGCATGTGTGTGTCTGTGTCTGTGTCTGTCTGTGTCTGTGTGTGTGTGTCTGTGTCTTTGTGTGTGTGTCTGTGTGTGTGTGTCTGTGTGTGTGTGTCTGTGTGTGTGTGTGTGTCTGTGTGTGTCTGTGTATGTGTGTGTCTGTGTGTGTGTGTGTGTCTGTGTGTGTCTGTGTATGTGTGTCTGTGTGTGTGTGTCTGTGTGTGTCTGTGTGTCTGTGTGTGTGTCTGTGTGTGTGTCTGTGTGTGTGTGTGTTGATCTGTGTTACAACTCTCGAAGGGTTCCCTCTGTAAATGACCTCCGTGTTCCCTGACTAATGGAGATGGATCTTTACATTACCTGTCAAGAATAAACAGGATCTCCCAGAGATGAGGTCGGACCAAAGCAGGTCTGTTCTGCCATGTTTGGGGATTAGGGAGCTCGCCGATCACTGCTTGGTTACCCTTTGACTGAATCACGTCAAACATTGCAATCCCCCTCCTCCCCTCCCCCCTGCAGCCCCTTCCCCGTCAGGAGCAGGGAGATTACCACAAGCTCAACTCTCCCATTCATAAAAACAACAACAAAACGAAGAAAAAAAACACACAGAGAAACATTAGCCTCGAGCCGAGTTTAAACTTAGAACACTTCCTGGGGCTGAAGACTATCTGAAATATGCCGAGCTGGAAGTTACAAAGTCAATAATCAGTGGGAAGTCTGCAATACCAGATGCTCAGGTTGCGATTAGAGAGAAGCTCTATTCATGGAGAAAAATGTCTGGAATGTCAGTCATTTGGGCTCCTGTACAATGAAGGGAAAGTGCAGGTCTGTATCCTTGCAGGAAATGTTGTGTCTGGAACTCAACAGCAGCGGACCCCCCTCCCAAACCCCCTGCTCCCACTCCCACCATATCACCTCATTCTGAATCCTGTGTTCCTGCACATGCTTTATCCCATCTCCCAGTCTGGCTGAACACAGAGACGGATTGGGAAGAGAACCTGGACCATTGTCTCACTGTCAGAGAATTCACAAAGGCATGTCCTGGATGTGAGTGCCAATGGTTGCTCTGTCACGAAGAGGGCTACAACCACGTGACGTCTCTGGCATGGGGCCTCCAGTCTGGGTAAACGCCTCAGTATCCAAGAAATTCCAGCGGTAGGCATCACACCCTAATCACACAATAAGGACATCCGTTTCATCGTGGGATCGGGCTAAGGGGCTGCCGAACTTGCCTTGAGAAGCAGATGGAGAGCTTGTTCCTTGTGCTACATGTGCCCCCACAGTTCTATTCAGAAGGGGATTCCTTGGCTTTGTCTGCACAATACTGAAGGAACGGCGATGGATTTCCAAGTCAGGATGGTGAGGGGCTCGGAGGGGAACTTGTAGGGGGTGGTGTTCCCATGTACCTGCTGCCCTTGTCCTTTTAGATGGAAGCGGTTGTGGGTTTGGAAGGTGCTGCCTGAGGATCTTCAGTGACTTTCCGCATCTTGGAGCTGGTCCACACTGCTGCTACAAAGCCTGGGAAGTGGAGGGACTGGATGCTTGTGGATGTGGGCTGCTTTGTCCTGGATGGTGTTGAGCTTCTTAAGTGTTGTTGGGGCTTCACCCATCTGGGGCAAGTGGGGAGTATTCCCTCACCCTCCTGACTTGTGCCTTGGAGATGGTGGGACAGGCTTCGGGGGGAGTCAGGAGGGGAGTGACTCACTGCCCCTAAAGCCACTGTGTTTAAATGGCAAGTTCAGTTCATTATGTGGTCAATGATAACCACCAGGATGCTGCTGCTGGGAGGATTCAATGATTTCATGTCAAGGAGGAATGATTGGATTTTTTTTTGTTGGACATGGTCATTCCTTGACACTTGTGTGGCGCGAATGTTACTTGTCATTTGTCAGCCCAAATATTGTCCATTTCTGGTTACATTGGACCATGGAGTGTTTCAGGATCAGAGGAGCTGTGAATGGTGTGGGATATTGTACAATGATTAACCAAAACCTCCATTTCTGAACGGATAGGGGACATGTAACCTCCAGAGTCGGGAGTGTAGTGCTGGAAAAGCACAGCAGGTCAGGCAGCATCTGAGGAGCAGGAGAATCAATATTTCGGGGATCGTAATGAAGGACTTATCCTGAAATGTCGACTGTCCTGCTCCTCAGATGCTGCCTGACCTGCTGTGCTTTTCCAGCACCACACTCTCGACTCCGACCTCCAGCATCTGCAGTCCTCACTGTCTCCTACATGTGGCCTCCAGTCTGGACAAACTTTTCAATGTCCAAGAAATTCCAGGGGAAGAAATCTTGTTTAATTTGTTACATATGAAAGAAGTAACACTAACACGGTCATTCTAACAGGCGAGAGACTTAACAAACAATCAAGGTATTTTTTCCATGTATAATTTCAGTGACATCACACTGTAAATTTTTGCTATAAATTCTGTGAATTATGATCTTATTCTCACAACCCCCTGAAGGGGCAACGCTCTGAAAGCTACAGCTTCCAAATAAACCTGTTGGACTATAACCTGGTGTTGTGTGAGTTTTAACTTTGTCCAGCCCAGTCCAACACCAGCACCTCCAAATCTTGTTTCATATGTAGCTGTGAGGGGGCCGAGATGGTGGGGGGGGTGGGGGTGGGAGAGACAAAGATAGAACAAGAGGCACATGGGGGAATGTGACAGAGGGTGGGAGGGGAGTCACAGGGAGAGGAGCCAAAAACAGAGGGGGCAAGTTACTGTGTGAGACAAAACAGGGCAGCAATACACAGGAACAGAGAGAGACCAAGGAAGGTAGAGAGAGAGAGAGAGAGAGAGAGAGAGAGAGAGAGAGAAATGACAAAGGAAGGGGATTCAGAGAAAGGTGGAGGGAAGGGGGGAGCCAGAGATGGTTAGGGTAGGGACAGAGAGATGAAATGGGATGACAGAGTTAGTAAAGACGGCAGTGGAAAGGGGGAAGGCAGAAAGAGAGAGGGCAGGAGGGGAGGAAGACAGACAGAGAGAGAGAGATGACGGAGACACAGAGAGAGGGTGGAGAAGACACAGGGAGCAAGAAAGAGGTCACAGATCACTGGGGAAAAGTCTATGGGAGGGGGAGACAGAGACAGACAGAGACAGAGACAGAGAGACAGACAGAGAGACAGACAGACAGAAAGGGCAGAGAGAGGTTGACAGAGACAAGGAACTTGAGGAAAGGAGGAAGAAGGATCCACTGGCCAGGTTTCCACCTGCATTTACCAGACTGTGACTTTCTGAGGAACAATCTATTTCTCGAGTAGAGTGTGGCTGTTATTCATTCAGACACCACGTGCAGCACATGGAGAAACCATTCCCTTCCTGGTTATTTGGAAACACAGCACTCACTGGGCAGTACGTCAGGCATCAGATCAAACACAGCAGAGCTGTACCAATGTTCACACCTGGTCCCCGGGCGGAGCTGCACTGAGAGGCTGAATGTTCACACATGGTCCCCGGGCGGAGCTGCACTGAGAGGCTGAATGTTCACACATGGTCCCCGGGCGGAGCTGCACTGAGGGGCTGAATGTTCACACATGGTCCCCGGACGGAGCTGCACCGAGGGGCTGAATGTTCACACATGGTCCCCGGGCGGAGCTGCACTGAGAGGCTGAATGTTCACACATGGTCCCCGGGCGGAGCTGCACTGAGAGGCTGAATGTTCACACATGGTCCCCGGGCGGAGCTGCACTGAGGGGCTGAATGTTCACACATGGTCCCTCGGCGGAGCTGCACTGAGGGGCTGAATGTTCACACATGGTCCCTGCGCGGAGCTGCACTGTGGAGCTGAATGTACACACATGGTCCCTGCGCGGAGCTGCACTGTGGGGCTGAATGTTCACACATGGTCCCTCGGCGGAGCTGCACTGAGGGGCTGAATGTTCACACATGGTCCCCGGGTGGAGCTGCACTGAGGGGCTGAATGGACACACCTGGTCCCCAGGTGGAGCTGCACTGAGGGGCTGAATGTACACACCTGGTCCCCAGGTGGAGCTGCACTGAGGGGCTGAATGTACACACCTGGTCCCCGGGCGGAGCTGCACTGAGGGGCTGAATGTACACACCTGGTCCCCGGGCGGTGCTGCACTGAGGGGCTGAATGTTCACACCTGGTCCCCGGACGGAGCTGCACTGAGGGGCTGAATGTTCACACATGGTCCCCGGGCGGTGCTGCACAAAGTGGTTGAATATTCATATGGTGCCTGGACGAGGATTCCCTGCTCGGAATGCTCCTGGGCCCTTGAATTTGCTTCCTGCCTCAGTGTAACGCTGGAAGACTGTCCAGATTTAGAATTTCCGGAGATTTCTGAATGTTTTGGAATCAGAGTTTGCCACTCGGTGAAGTATGAATGTGTGTGGGAATGGCGATGGGAAGGAACCGTCTCTGAGCTGAACCTGTGTCTCTGGGAACGGGAGAAATGATCAAACCTGTGCTGCTCTCGAACGTTTCCCAACCCCAGCATGTCCCAAAGCCTTTGGCATTCAGTCCAACATCGTCCTCATGCACTCACTGCTGTGAAGTGGTCAAAGGCAACCCTCAATCTGTACACAGTAAGATCCCAACAATAAGGAGCAAATTACTTGTGTGTATTATTGTGGAAAATCCCACTGCTGAGCTTTGAATAGCATCACCTAACCCATTCCTGACATGTAGAAATACAGACAGAAATGTAGTTTAATGTGTTTTCCATCCAGCTGTTGATGCCCCTTGCATTTAGTGAATAGTCAGAGTGATTCACTAAGGGGCCCTAGAAATAGCGAATGCATTGATGAGCACTGCCTGGGGACCTACCCCCCTCACTGTGTAGAAGCAGGAGCGGATTACTGCAGAATCGAGAACCTATACTGGAAACACAAACTGCGAGAAATCACAGCAGGTCAGGCAGCGTCTGTGGATCTGTGGAATTCTAATTTGCTTGCTCTCTCCCCATAGACACACTATACCTTCAAACAAGTTTTGTTTTTATTGATTGTATATATCCTTTCCCTGTTCGACTTCCCAAAATGCATCTCCTCGCAATTAAATTCCATCTGCTATTTCTCTGCCCAACTTTTCAACGCTCAATATTGTGCTGTATCCTTTGAAACTCTTTCTCAGTGTCCTCAACTCCGCCAATTTTACTGTTGTCTACAAACTTACTAATCAGACAAGCTGCCAATTCATCTGGATCATTTAAGTATAATCCAAACGTCAGAGGTCCCACTACTGATCCTTGTGGTCACGGATCTCCAGTCAGAAAATCACACCTCGATAAATACCCAATGTCTTCTATTACCAAGCTAAGTTTGGATCCAATTAGCCAACTCAAGTGGATGCAATGTGACCTAATCTTCTTGAGCAGCCGATCATGAAGGACTTTGGCAAATGCTTTAGTAAGGTCCATGTCAGCAACCTCCACTGCCCTACCCTCATCAATCATCTTTGTTACTTCCTTAAATCACAACCAGGTTTGTGAGACAGGATCTCTCCCAAACAAACCCAGACTGACTCTCCCTAATACGTGAGTAAGTCCAGTCCCTAAGCACCTTCTCCAATAACTTCCCTGATGTAGGAGTTTGGCGAACTGAAATTTCCTGGATTATCCCTGTTGCCCTTCTTGAACAGAAGAGCATCATTGGCTACTCTCCAGGGTCCTGGGATCCCGCCTGTGATTAAAGATGTCACAAAGATCTATGTCAAGACCCTTGCAATCTCCTTCCTCACCCTTTCAGTGTCCTGGGAAAGTTCCCATCAGGTCCTGGGGACATTATCGACCTTAATGTTTTTCAAGACACCCAACATCTCCTCCTTCTTAATATCAACATACCCCTCCCTAATCCTTCCATCACCCAGGTCCTTCCTATGCAAAGTACTCACTAAGGACCTCAACCACTTTCCTGGCACTGCACATAAGTCCCCCCCTTTGCCTTCCAAAGCCCTCTTCCAATCCTTTTTCTGCTAATATACATTTAAAATGCCTTAGGATTCTCCACAATCCTAACACCAAGGACATTTCATGGTCATTTCTTATCCTCCTAGTTCCTTCTTTAGGATTTTTCTCTGCTTCCTTTGTACCCCTCAAGGTCATCGTTTGATTTTAATTCCCTAAACCTTACATATGCTTCCTTTTTCCTTTTGATTAAGCTTTATGCATCTTTTTTCATGCAAGGTTTCTGACTCTTGTCATCCTTATCTTTCATCCTCACAAGGACATCCTGCCCTTGAACTCTGATCAACTGGATTTCACGAGACTCTCCCTGGTCAGATGTGGAGCTACCCTCAAACATCTGCTGCTGATCTAATTTCACCGGCTCCTGCCGAATGCTGGTGTAATTAGCCTTCCCCTAATTTAGCCGCTTCACCTGAGGGCCAATCAGATCCTTATCCATGACTATCCTAAAACTTACAGAATTCCCCAAAATGCTTGACCACTGAACCTTCAATCATCTGGCCAGACTCATTCCCCAGCAGAAGGTTGGGAATGGCCTATTCCCTGGTTGGACTATCTCGATGTTGTTTTAAAACACCCTCCTGGAGGCATCTAGCAAGTCCAGCCCAGGTAAGCCTCTGGCGCAGAGGGAATCCCAGTCAATGGTGAGAAAGTTACATTCACCCACTACAATAACCATGCTGTTTTTTAAACAGGGATTGCCATGATCTGCTGAGACACCTATCCCCAGGGGCTACTGGGAGACTGATTGTATGACCCCATCATAGTGACTGCACCGTTCTGATTCCTACATTGTCCCGATATTGCCTGGCTGGATGATCCCTCCAGGATATCTACTCCTGGTATCGCTGGGAGAGTCTCCTTCATTGGTAAGGCAACTCCCCATCCCTTTTACAACCCTTTCTATCTCTCCTGGACTTTCTAACCCTGGGCACACGGAGTTGCTAGTCCTGCTGTTCCCAGAGTTATAGAGATGTACAGGACAGAAACAGACCCTTCGGTCCAACCCGTCCATGCCGACCAGATATCCCAACCCAATCTAGTCCCACCTGCCAGCACCCGGCCCATATCCCTCCAAACCCTTCCTATTCATATACCCATCCAAATGCCTCTTCAACCAAGTTTTTATAGTGGCTGCAACCTATTTGATTTGATTTGATTCGATTTGATTTGTTTTGTTATTGCATTACGACACAGGGTAAACCCTCCTGCCTAATTTAAAACTAACAACACTGAAAAGATTTATCCCGTGCAGCAATCTGTAAAACTTCGAGTGGCCAAGAGCATTATAAAGTAAAAATTAACAACTTTATTTCTTAAAGTAGAACAGAGAATAATTAACTAACCACTATCTACAATTTCATTCTCTAACCTATCTGTTACCTTCCCTTCCGTAACACTAGCCCGATAAAATTCCCAATTAAAATTTACCAAACCACAGGCAGTGGCACAGTGGTTAGCACTGCTGCCTCACAGCACCAGAGACCCAGGTTCAATTCCCACCTCAGGCGACTGACTGTGTGGAGTTTGCACGTTCTCCCCGTGTCTGCGTGGGTTTCCTCCGGGTGCTCCGGTCTCCTCCCACAGTCCAAAGATGTGCAGGTCAGGTGAATTGGCCATGCTAAATTGCCCGTAGTGTCAGGTAAAGGGGTAAATGTTGGGGAATGGGGTGGGTTGCGCTTCGGCGGGTCGGTGTGGACTTGTTGGGCCGAAGGGCCTGTTTCCACACTGTAAGTAATTGCTTATCTCAAAAACCCGGCAGCTGGAGGTTCCTGTTTTCAGATCTTCCATCGTCTTCCTTTCTCCTTGTTCAGAATTTCTGTGTCACAGGTCACTGATTGAAAAGGGAATTTTAAGAGGGAGCTATTTTCAGGCAGTCTGTTTACATGCTGGGCTGTGGCAGTTCTCCTCTCAACTGTTCAAATTCTCCCCAGTCTTATACCCCAGAGCATCGGATTGTGTCATTGGCTTTTAAGATTGTCAATGTACTCAATTCAAACCGGATTGAAAATTGGTATTTTTAACGGGATATGATTGGCCGGATTCGAATTTATTTTTGTCTCCAGGCAATGAACTACTCAAGTTGTTCAACCCAGTGTTACGTACATTGCTGCCTTATTGAGAACACTTAGTGCTGTCCGATAATTCTGCTGCTTTTAACTCTCTTAAAGGTACACCCATACCTTCATAACAATTGTCACATGTATCGAGATGTGGTGGAAAGTATTATTTTGCATGCTAATCAGACAAATCATAACTTACATAAGTACATCAGGGTAATAGAACAGAATGTACTGTTACAGTCACAAAGAAGGTAAAGATCAACTAATCCAGGCTCAAAGCTGATCTGCCTTACTTGTTAAAGTTCATGGTGTTAAACTAAATCAGTTTCAGACTGCCAGTCTCTCTGTGTTCATTAACCCAGTCTGCCTGTTCTTCATATCATATTTACCTCTGCTTTCTCCTGTGTCACTCGACAGTCTGACCTCCAGCTTCGTTTCCCACTCCTAGTTTCAACTCTCCTGAATGGCATTAACAAACCTCCCTGGAAATGATATAGGTGTACCCCTCAAGTTTATATGGGACCCATCTTTCTTCTACAGATATCTAGCCCTGACAGCTGAGATCCCAATGATTCACATAAGTGAAGCCCCCAACCCCCCCCCACCCCCCCCGCCTTCGACACCAGCTCTTGGGCATAAACTCAGCTGGATTGCCTTCCTCTTTCTGACCTCACAGATTACTGAGGCAAGCAAGAGAGGAGGGTGCTAGGGCCTGGACTAAGATCATTGTATCCTCGCTCGCACAGGGAGTAACTACAAAATTACAACTCGACAAGTCTTGCTTTGCAACTGTTCAACTTAGTCCAACTGAGAGAAGGGGCCATACCGGGCCTTCTATCGGCTAAACAGCCTGGCCAGGTGACTGACCTTTCAGTGGGAGAGCATTCTGGGAACAGCGATCACAACTCCTGGAGTTTTAGGATAGCTATGAACAAGGGCAAGTCAGGACCTTGCGGGATGGTACAAAATGGTGGCAGGCCAAAGAGTGCCAATGTTAGGAAGGAGTTAGGGAGATTTCATCGGGAGGAGTTGTTGCTGGGTAAGTCACATTGGACATGTGGGAGTTGTTGAAAGACCGACTGATCAGAGTTCAGGACTGGCATGTTCCAGTCAGGAGGAAGAAAAAGGCACCCTTGGATAGCGAGGGAGGTTGTGCGTTTCATTAGCAAGAAAGAGGAAGCATGTTTAAGGTTTGGGGAACTAAAATCATACAAGGCCCATGAGGAACAGAGAGTAAGCAGGAAAGAACTCAAGCAGGGAGTGAGGAGAGCAAGGGGAGGTCATGAACCATCTGTGACAAAAAGGGTTAGAGAGAATCCCAAGGCATTCTGGACATACATCATCAGGAAAAGGATAACTAGGTAGGACCACACATGCGGAAAGGAGGGAATCTGTCCTTGGAGATTGTAAATGAGCAGTTTGTGTCAGTATTCACCCAGGAGGGGGTTATGGAGGATAGCGAGACATGTAGAGCATGTTAAGGCATTTTGAGATGAAGAAAGGTGTGGTGTTGGGTCTGTTGAAGAACAGGAAGGTGGATAAATCCTCAGGGCCCGATGGTATCCAGCCCAGATTACTGTGGCAAGCAAGAGAGGAGGGTGCTGGGGCCTTGACTAAGATCATTGTATCCTCGCTCACCACTGGAGGGGTCCCAAAGGACTGGCAAGGAGCTAGTGTTCAAGACAGGAAACACTGATAATCCAGGAAACGGTAGACCAGTGAGTCTCACATCAGTGGTTGGGAAGCTACTGGAGAGAATTGTTAGGGATAGGATTCATATGAATTTGGAAAAGTATGGTCTAATCAGTATGCCTTTGTGCAGGGCAGTAGGTGACATGTGTGGACGTACAGCTAAATGTCTGTCAGATGTGGAAGGATCCCTTGGGGCCTTGGTTGGACGTGAAGGGGGTGAAGGTGTGGGTGCAGGTTTTACACTTCCGGTAGTGGCAGGGGAAGGTGCCGGGACATTTCCTACAAACCCACCGACTCCCACAGTTACTTCCTCTCACCCTGCCTCCTGTATAAACACCATCCCTTATTTCCAATGCCCCTGCCTCTGCCACATCTGTTCTCAGGATGGACAATTCCACATCGAACATCCCATGTGGCCTCCATTTCAAAAATCGCAATTTCTCCCCCACGTGGTTGATGATGCCCTCCAGCAGATCTCCTCCACATCCCACACCTCCACCCTCAAACCCCACCCGTCCCAACGCAACAAGGACAGAATTCCCCCCCACCCCTCCACCCTGGTGCGTACCTTCCTTCCCACCAACCTCCAGATACATCGCATCATCCTCCCCCACTTCCACCACCTACACACAGACCCCACCGCTAGGGATCTATTTCCCTGCCCACTGCTATCAGCGTTCCGGAGAGACCATTCCCTCTATGACTCCCTCGTCAGGTCCACGATCCCCCACCAGCCCACACCCCACTCCCAGTACCTTCCCCTGCCACCAGAGGAAGTGAAAAACCTGCACCCACACAACTCCTCTCACCTCTGTCCAAGGCTCCAAGAGCTCCTCCCACATTCATCAGAACTTTACCTGCTCCTCTCCCAATGTCATCAACTGTATCCGTTGCTCCTGGTGTGGTCTCCTCTACATGAGGGAGACAGGATGCCTTCTTGCGGATCGTTTCAGAGAACATCTCTGGGACACCCACACCCACCAATCCCAAAGCCCAGTGGCTGAACACTTTAACTCCCCCTCCCACTCTGTCAAGGACATGCTAGTCCTGGGCCTCCTCCACCGCTAAACCATTACCACCCAACCCCTGGAGGAAGAATGCCTCATATTCCATCTTGGAACCCTACAACCACACAGGATTAATGTGGATTTCACCAGCTTCTTCATTTCCCCTTGTCCCACCCGTCCCAAGCCTCCAACTCGACACCACTCTCCTGGCCGGCTTATCGCCTTTCTCATCTACCCGCCCCACCCTCCTCTCTGACCTATCACCTTCTCCCCCATCTTCACCTACCTATCACATTCCCAGCTCCCTTCCCCCCCAACCCCAGCCCCCCTCCCATTTATCTCTCCACCTCCCCCCACCCCCCCGGCCCACAAGCCTCATTCCTGACGAAGGGCTCCAGCCCCAAAAGGTCAATCCCCCCTGGCCCTCAGATGCTGCCTGTTCTCTCCCAGCACAATCCACACTCTCCACTCGGATCTCCAGCATCAACAGCCCTCACTCTCTCCTTGGATTCCTCTCTAGCCCGCTATCGTGCGGCTAACTTGTGCATTGCTCATTGCCCGTTCCGGATCACCTCGTTCAGGATCCAGAATGGGTTGCTCCCAAAGTACTTGTTGCTCACTCAAAGTGTGGCCTTTACGTGGGTCACCTGCCTCAGGCTGAACTCTCCCGTCTTCTCAAAGGCCCACCCAAGGGTCCCAGATATTGTCAGAGTCCTTGAGGATCCATCAGAAACTTCAATCAATCGATTATAAATGGATTTACCCAGGAGTCCCACAATACTGGTTCCAACACAACACATAACAGGAAGGGTTTAGGATTTGGGAGGTCATGTTAGCATCCCTACACTGTGGAAACAGGCCCTTCAGCCCAACAAGTCCATACTGACCCTCTGCAGAACTACACACCCAGACCATTCCCCTACACTATATTTGCCCCTGACCAATGCACCTACACATCCCTGAACACTATGGGGCAATGTCCAATGGCCAATCCACCCTGACCTGCACATCCCTGGACACTATGGGACAATTTCCCATGGCCAATCCACCCTAACCTGCACATCCCTGGACACTATGGGGCAATTTCCCATGGCCAATCCACCCTAACCTGCACATCCCTGGACACTATGGGGCAATTTCCCATGGCCAATCCACCCTAACCTGCACATCCCGGAACACTATGGGGCAATTTCCCATGGCCAATCCACCCTAACCTACACATCCCTGAACACTATGGGGCAATTTCCCATGGCCAATCCACCCTAACCTACACATCCCTGAACACTATGGGGCAATTTCCCATGGCCAATCCACCCTAACCTACACATCCCTGAACACTATGGGGCAATTTCCCATGGCCAATCCACCCTAACCTACACATCCCCGAACACTATGGGGCAATTTCCCATGGCCAATCCACCCTAACCTACACATCCCTGAACACTATGGGGCAATTTCCCATGGCCAATCCACCCTAACCTACACATCCCTGAACACTATGGGACAATTTCCCATGGCCAATCCACCCTAACCTACACATCCCTGAACACTATGGGGCAATTTCCCATGGCCAATCCACCCTATCCTACACATCCCCGAACACTATGGGGCAATTTCCCATGGCCAATCCACCCTAACCTACACATCCCTGAACACTATGGGACAATTTCCCATGGCCAATCCACCCTAACCTACACATCCCTGAACACTATGGGGCAATTTCCCATGGCCAATCCACCCTAACCTACACATCCCCGAACACTATGGGGCAATTTCCCATGGCCAATCCACCCTAACCTACACATCCCCGAACACTATGGGGCAATTTCCCATGGCCAATCCACCCTAACCTACACATCCCTGAACACTATGGGACAATTTCCCATGGCCAATCCACCCTAACCTACACATCCCTGAACACTATGGGGCAATTTCCCATGGCCAATCCACCCTGACCTGCACATCCCTGAACACTATGGGGCAATTTCCCATGGCCAATCCACCCTAACCTACACATCCCTGAAAACTATGGGGCAATGTCCAATGGCCAATCCACCCTGACCTGCACATCCCAGGACACTATGGGGCAATTTCCCATGGCCAATCCACCCTAACCTGCACATCCCTGAACACTATGGGGCAATTTCCCATGGCCAATCCACCCTAACCTGCACATCCCTGAACACTATGGGGCAATTTCCCATGGCCAATCCACCCTGACCTGCACATCCCTGAACACTATGGGGCAATTTCCCATGGTCAATCCACCCTAACCTGCACATCCCTAAACACTATGGGACAATTTCCCATGGCCAATCCACCCTAACCTGCACATCCCTGAACACTATGGGACAATTTCCCATGGCCAATCCACCCTAACCTGCACATCCCTGAACACTATGGGGCAATTTCCCATGGTCAATCCACCCTAACCTGCACATCCCTGAACACCATGAGGCAATTTCCCATGGCCAATCCACCCTAACCTGCACATCCCTGAACACTATGGGGCAATTTCCCATGGCCAATCTACCCTAACCTGCACATCCCTGAACACTATGGGACAATTTCCCATGGCCAATCTACCCTAAACTGCACATCCCTGAACACTATGGGGCAATTTCCCATGGCCAATCTACCCTAATCTGCACATGCGTGAACAAAAGCCCATGTCCAATCCTGCACATCTTTGGATTGTGGGAGGAAACCGGAGTACTTGGAGGAAACTCACACAGACACGGGGAGAATGTGCAAACTCCACACAGACAGTCACCCGAGGCTAGAATCGAACCTGGGTCCCTCGTGCTGGTGAAGCAGCAGTGCTAACCACTGAGCCACCTTGCAATCTTGCAGCTGTGTAGGACAGTGGTTAAGCCACTTTTGGAATATTGCGTGCAATTCTGGTGTCCCGGCTGCAGGAAGGATGTTGTGAAACTTGAAAGGGTTCAGTAAAGCTCGATGAGCATGTTGCCAGGGGCTGGAGGGTTTGAGTTACAGGGAGAGGCTGTACAGGCTGGGACTGAGGAGTGACCTTATCCAGGTTTATAAAATCACGAGTGGCACGGATAGGGTAAAGGTGAAGGGGGTGAGGAGAGTGGACTATCCCGATCGGAGTGAGGCGGGGGAGGTTACAG
Organism: Chiloscyllium punctatum; assembly: GCF_047496795.1. Lineage (NCBI taxonomy): Eukaryota > Metazoa > Chordata > Chondrichthyes > Orectolobiformes > Hemiscylliidae > Chiloscyllium > Chiloscyllium punctatum. The sequence continues at coordinate 33,223,663 of NC_092784.1, forward strand.
TGACAATGAGGAATACCGAGGGCCCCTCTAAACAATCCAAACCCATGACCCATCGACATCACAAAGCTAAAACTAAAAGGGCAGAGGACAAAATTAGAAGTGGGGTTTGACTTGATTGATTATTGTTGTCATATATACCTGGGTAGAGTGAAAAGATTTGTTCTGCGTGCTGTACAGACAGATTGTCCAGTACAATGTGCATTTAGGGTCATGGAACCGAGTAAGGAATACAATGTTACAGCTGCAGAGAAGGGGCACAGAGAGAGGGGTCAACACTAAGTTTAACATTGGAGAGGCCCCCCTCAGTAATCAGACAGCAGCAAAGGGGAAGAAGCTGCTTTTGAATCTGTCTGTAGACGGACACAAACTGTTATCCTCTGTCCGTTGGAGAGAGTGTCAGCAGGGCGGGAAGACTCTTTGAGAATGTCGGCTGCTGGGCTAGAGGGAATCAACAGCTGGGAGGCTGGTTCGTGTGATGGACTGTGCTGTCTTCACGGTTCCCTGTCGGTTCCTTGCATCTTGGGGCGAGCAGCTGCCAAACCACACTGCGCCCACACCCAGACAGGATGAATCGATTAAAGATTGGTCCGAGTCCTTGTGGATGCGCTGAGCAGGTCGGGGCTTTCTTGGACGTTGCATCAACACGGTGCACCAGGAACAGTGTTGGGTGATCATCACTCCCAGGACCCTGATGGTCTTAACCATCTCCACCTCAGCCCCACCCACCCACCCACACTCTCCACTCTGCTTCCTGATGAAGGGCTTTTGCCCGAAACGTCGATTTCGCTGCTCGTTGGATGCTGCCTGAACTGCTGTGCTCTTCCAGCACCACTAATCCAGTACCTGAAGTCAATGACTGGCTCCTTCAGTCTGTTGACATCGATGGAGAGATTGGTGTCTTTACACCATGTTAGTAAGGACTCAATCTCCTCCCTAATATTTTGTCTTGTCTGAACATTATGGTGATATTGTGAGCAAACCTGTCAATGGAGTCTGGGATATGAAAATTGGCCGCACAGCTGTAGGTGTATAAGGAGTACAGGAGTACACAGCCTTGTGGGGCACTGGGTGTTGAGGATTATGGTGGAGGAGGTGTTGTGGCCTACCCTTATTGACTGCAGCCTATGGGTCAGCAAGTTGAGGATCCAGTTTCGGGGGGGGATGTAGGGGAGCACAGACTGAGGTCTCCGAATTCACAGATGGGTTTATTTGGAGTTATGATGTGGAGGGCAGAACTGTCGACAATAAGTAAGAGGCTGGCACAGGTATCCCTGTAATCCAGGCGTTCCGGGCCCAGGGAGATGCCGTGGAGCCCGTGGGTGACTTGCAAAGGATCAAAACCCTCACCTCGGCTGGAGTGTGATGTGCACCATTACAGCAATTCTCAGCCCAAAACCTGTTGGATTTCCACACCTGGGAGAGGAGAGAAACTTCTTGATCGCGTGATAAGAGGGATCATTTGGAAGATCAGGTTGAATCATGGAATCATCGAATACAGGGAGGGTCTTTGGCCCTTGAACAGCAGGCCAGGCTTGAGGCCCACTCTAACTCCTGTATTCTATGCTTCTGTGAGACCAGGCTTGAGGCCCACTCTAACTCCTGTATTCTATGCTTCTGTGAAGTGGTGTAGGAGTGGATCAGGTATAATATATACAATATACAATAAGGTACAAGGTTAATCATGGATAAGAAGGCTTACTGAGGAGATGCTGTGTGAGGTTATACAGCTCTGTAATAGTTAATAATGAGGGATCCCTTCAACATTGCCCACTTTAGGCAATGTGGCAGGGAACCTTTAACAGAGCAGATTGAACATCCTCACAACCTCTGTAATGACATTGCTCACATGAGTATAACCTGGAACTAGTCACTAACGTGGGACAATCGATTTCTTGTTAATACAGGAGCATCTGCTGGTTAGAGCAGCAAATGGATTACTTTGACAAGACTAACCCGGACAAGTTTGATAGATCCATGGACGGTGACCGTGAACATAACCCAGACTGGGAGTTCACTTCCACCTCACACACAACGGTGAACATTGAGGACTGGTGGCCATGCCCAGGTCAAGGGTCAGTCAGAAGTCAGGGGGATATTGGGGGTCAGTTGTACCTTTGGAGGGTTTGGAGGAGGGAGGTCCGTCATTGGTTAGGTGGTTGCTGGGGGCAGTCTTTCGGACAGTTTCGGTTTAGCCAGTGGCCAGGGCACAGAGCAGGAGTGACAGAGAAATGATCCAGTGGGACAACGTTATCTGGAGGCTTTTGAGAGTGTGTGTGTCGTGAGGCACGAGGGCTGGCGTATGGAAGAGGAAGTGGGACTGTCCGGAATCTTCTCCTTGGGAACGTGAGCACGGAGAAGCTAAAGCAGAAGGTGATGAGAGACTTCACAGAGAAGGGTAGGAGCAAGGCAACAGGTTCTATAACAGAGAGAACGGCACAGATGGGTCAGAGAGCATCCGAGGAGCAGAATCATCCACGCCTGGGCACCAGCCTTTCCTCAGGGATTCTATGGAACACGTCACAGTTGTTCCTGGGGCACCTGAGGAAGATAAAGAAATGAAATGAAAGATAAAGGTAACAATCCTTCCACAGCCTGCAGTCTCTCCACACTCTGGGCTGTCCACACATGGTCTCTCTCTCTCTCTCTCTCTCTCCCCCACACAGTGGGCTCCACATCAGACACAGACTGACCACAGCTCCTCACACCCCAGGCTGTCCCCTCAGGCCCTATCGCCCCCAGATAACCCTTCTGGGGGCGATAGGGCCTGACCACTGGCTGTATCACTCCACACTGACCACTTGCTGTATCACACCACAATGACCACTGGCTGTACTGCACCACACTGACCACTAGTTGTCTCACTCCACACTGACCACTGGCTGTATCACAACACACTGACCCCTGGCTGTATGACTCCACACTGACCACTGGCTGTATCATCACACACTGAGCTCTGGCTGTACCACTCCACACTGACCGCTGGCTGTACTACACCACACTGACCACTGGATGTATCACTCCACACTGACCTCTGGATGTACCACTCCACACTGACCGCTGGCTGTATCACTCCTCACTGACCACTGGCTGTATCAATCAACACTGACCACTGGCTGTATCACTCCACACAGACCGCTGGCTTTACCACACCACACTGACCATTGGCTGTACCACACCCCACTGACCACTGGCCATATCACTCCTCACTGACCACTGGCTGTATCACTCCACACTGACCACTGGCTGTATCACTCCACACTGACCACTGGATGTATCACTCCACACTGACCACTGGATGTATCACTCCACACTGACCACTGTCTGTATGACTCCACACTGACCGCTGGCTGTTGCACTCCACACTGACCACTAGCTGTATCACTCCACACTGACCACTGGCTGTACTACTCCACACTGACCACTGGATGTATCACTCCACACTGACCACAGGCTATTGCACTCCACACTGACCGCTGGCTGCACCACACCACACTGACCACTGGATGTACCACACCACACTGACCTCTGGCTGTACCACAACACACTGACCACTGGATGTACCACACCACACTGACCTCTGGCTGTACCACAACACACTGACCACTTGCTGTATCACAATACACTGACCGCTGGCTGTATTACTCCACATTGACCTCTGACTGTATCACACCTCACTGACCACTGGCTGTACCACACCACACTGACCACTGGCTGTACAGCTCCACACTGACCACTAGCTGTATCACTCCACACTGACCACTGTCTGTATGACTACACACTGACCACTGGATGTATCACACCACACTGACCACTGGATGTATCACTCCACACTGACCTCTGGCTGCACCACACCACATTGACCACTGGCTGTACCACACCTCACTGACCTCTGTTTGTATTAAACCACACTGGCCACTGGCTCTATCAGTGCACACTGACCACTGGCTGTATCACATCCAACTGGCCACTGGCTGTATCATTCCACACTGACCTCTGGCTGTACCACAGCAGACTGACCTCTGGCTGTACAGCACCACACTGACCACTAGCTGTCTCACTCCACACTGACCTCTGGCTGTACAGCACCACACTGACCACTAGTTGTCTCAGTCCACACTGACCGCTGGCTGTATCACTCCACACTGACCGCTGGCTGTATCACACCACACTGACCTCTGGCTGTACAGCACCACACTGACCACAAGTTGTCTCAGTCCACACTGACCGCTGGCTGTATCACACCACACTGACCACTGGCTGTATCACTCCACACTGACCTCTGGCTGTACCACTCCACACTGACCGCTGGCTGTACTACACCACACTGACCACTGGCTGTATCACTCCTCACTGACCACTGGCTGTATCAGTCAATACTGACCACTGGCTGTATCACTCCATACTGACCGCTGGCTGTTGCACTCCACACTGACCACTAGCTGTCTCACTCCACACTGACCACTGGCTGTACTACTCCACACTGACCACTGGATGTATCACTCCACACTGACCACAGGCTATTGCACTCCACACTGACCGCTGGCTGCACCACACCACACTGACCACTGGATGTACCACACCACACTGACCTCTGGCTGTACCACAACACACTGACCACTTGCTGTATCACAATACGCTGACCGCTGGCTGTATTACTCCACATTGACCTCTGACTGTATCACACCTCACTGACCACTGGCTGTACCACACCACACTGACCTCTGGCTGTACAGCTCCACACTGACCACTAGCTGTATCACTCCACACTGACCACTGTCTGTATGACTCCACACTGACCACTGGATATATCACTCCACACTGACCACTGGCTGTATCATCACACACTGACCTCTGGCTGTACCACTCCACACTGACCACTGGGTGTACTACTCCACACTGACCACTGGATGTATCACTCCGCTCTGACCACTGGATGTATCACTCCACACTGACCACAGGCTATTGCACTCCACACTGACCACTGGCTGCACCACACCACACTGACCACTGGATGTACCACACCACACTGATCACTGGCTGAATCACACCACACTGACCACTGATTGTATCACACCACACTGACCACTGGCTGTATCACTCCACACTGACCACTTGCTGTATCACACCACAATGACCACTGGCTGTACTGCACCAAACTGACCACTAACAGTATCACTCCACACTAACCGCTGGCTCCATCCCTCTACAATGACCACTGGCTGTATCATTCCACACTGACCTTTGGCTGTATCACAGCACACTGACCACTGGCTGTACCACACACACTAACCACTAGCTGTCTCACTCTACACTGACCGCTGGCTGTATCACACCACACTGACCTCTGGCTGTATCACTCCACACTGACCACTAGTTGTACCACACCACACTGACCACTGGCTATATCACACCCCACACACCTCTGGCTGTATAAGTCTACACTGACCACTCGCTGCTCCACAGCACACTGACCACTGGATGAATGATTCCACACTGATGACTGTGTGTATCACTCCACACTGACTACTGGCTATATCACTCCACACTGACCGCTGGATATATCAGAACACACTGACCACTGGCTGTATCACTCCACACTGAACGCTGACTATACCACACTACACTGACCACTGGCTGTATCACAACACACTGACCACTGTCTGTATCAAAGCACAATGACCACTGGCAGTACCACACCACACTGACCACTAGCTGTATCATTCCACACTGACTGCTGGCTGTATCACACCACACTGACCACTTTCTGTATCACACCACAATGACCACTGGCTGTACTGCAGCAAACTGACCACTAACAGTATCACTCCACACTAACCGCTGGCTCCATCCCTCTACACTGACCACTGGCTGTATCATTCCACGCTGACCTCTGGCTGTACCACACACACTGACCACTAGCTGTACCACACCACACTGACCACTAGCTATATCACTCCTCACTGACCGCTGGCTGTATCACATCACACTGACCACTGATTGTATCGCGCCACACTGACCGCTGGCAGTACCACTCCACACTGACCACTGGCTGTATCATTCCACACTGACCTCTGGCGGTACCACACCACACTAACCACTAGCTGTCTCACTCTACACTGACCACTGGCTGTATCACACCACACTGACCTCTGGCTGTATCACTCCACACTGACCACTAGTTGTACCACACCACACTGACCACTGGCTATATCACACCCCACACACCTCTGGCTGTATAAGTCTACACTGACCACTCGCTGCTCCACAGCACACTGACCACTGGATGTATGATTCCACACTGACGACTGGGTGTATCATTCCACACTGACTACTGGCTATATCACTCCAAACTGACCGCTGGATATATCAGAACACACTGACCACTAACAGTATCACTCCACACTAACCGCTGACTCCATCCCTCTACAATGACCACTGGCTGTATCATTCCACACTGACCTCTGGTTGTATCACAGCACACTGACCACTGGCTGTACCACACACACTGTCCACTAGCTGTACCACACCACACTGACCACTAGCTATATCACTCCTCACTGACCGCTGGCTGTATCACATCACACTGACCACTGATTGTATCGCGCCACACTGACCGCTGGCAGTACCACTCCACACTGACCACTGGCTGTATCACACCACACTGACTGCTGGCTGTAGCACACCACAATGAACACTGGCTGTACTGCACAAATCTGACCACTAACAGTATCACTCCACACTAACCGCTGACTCCATCCCTCTACAATGACCACTGGCTATATCATTCCACACTGACCTCTGGCTGTATCACAGCACACTGACCTCTGGCTGTACCACACACAATAATCACTAGCAATCTCACTCTACACTGACCCCTGGCTTTAACACACTCCACCGACCGCTGGCTGTATCACTCCACACTGACCACTAGCTGTACCATACCACACTGACCACTGGCTGTATCACTTCATACTGACCATTGGCTATATCACACCACACAAACCACTGGCTGTATAGGTCTACACTGACCACTCACTGCTCCCCAGCACACTGACCACTGGATGTATCACACCACACTGACCACTGGATGTATCACATCACACTAACCACTGGATGTCTCACTCCACTCTGACCACTGATTGTATCACACCACACTGACCACTTGCTGTATTGCAACACACTGACCACTGGCTATATTAATCCACATTGACCTCTGGCTGTACCACACCACACTGACCACTGGCTGTATCACATCTGACCGACCACTGGCTGTATCACTCCACATTGACCGCTGGCTATACCACTCAACACTGGTTGCACCACACTGCACTGACCACTGGCTATCACACCACACTGACCACTGGATGTATCACACCACACCGAGCACTTGCTGTATAAATCTACACTGACCACTGACTCTATCACTGCACACTGACTGTATCACACCACACTGACCACTGGATGTATCACACCACACTGACCACTGGCTGTACCACACCACACTGACCACTGGTTTATCACTCCACACTGACCGCTGGCTGTAGAACACCACACTGACCACTGGTTGTACCACTCAACACTGGCTGTACCACACCACACTGACCACTGGCTGTTCCACTCCATACTGACCACTGGATGTATCACTCCACACTGACCACAGGCTGTTTCACTCCACACTGACCACTGGCTGTTTCACTCCACACTGACCACTGGCTGTAGCACACCACAATGACCACTGGCTGTACTGCACCAAACTGACCACTAACAGTATCACTCCACACTAACCACTGGCTCCATCCCTCTACAATGACCACTGGCTGTATCATTCCACACTGACCTCTGGCTGTATCACAGCACACTGACCTCTGGCTGTACCACACCACACTGACCACTAGCTGTCTCACTCTACACTGACCCCTGGCTTTAACACACCCCACTGACCTCTGGCTGTATCACTCCAAACTGACCACTAGCTGTACCATACCACACTGACCACTGGCTGTATCACTTCATACTGACCATTGGCTATATCACACCACACAAACCACTGGCTGTATAGGTCTACACTGACCACTCACTGCTCCACAGCACACTGACCACTGGATGTATCACACCACACTGACCACTAGAGGTATCACACTACAGTGACCACTGGATGTACCACACCACACTAACCACTGGATGTATCACACCACACTAACCACTGGATGTATCACACCACACTGACCACTAGAGGTATCACACTACAGTGACCACTGGATGTATCACACCACACTAACCACTGGATGTATCACATCACACTAACCACTGGATGTCTCACTCCACACTGACCACTGGCTGTTGCACTCCACTCTGACTGCTGGACGTATCACACCACACTGACCACTTGCTGTATCGCAACACACTGACCACTGGCTATATTAATCCACATTGACCTCTGGCTGTACCACACCACACTGACCACTGGCTGTATCACACCTGACCGACCACTGGCTGTATCACTCCACACTGACCACTGACTGTATCATTCCACATTGACAGCTGGCTTTACCAGTCAACACTGGTTGCACCACACCGCACTGACCACTGGCTATCACTCCACACTGACCACTGGATGTATCACACCACACAGACCGCTGGCTATATCACACCACACTGACCACTGGATGTATCACACCACACTGAGCACTGGCTGTATACGTCTACACTGACCACTGACTCTATCACTGCACACTGACTGTATCACACCACACTGACCACTGGATGTATCACTCCACACTGACCACAGGCTGTTTCACTCCACACTGACCGCTGGCTGTACCACACCACACTGACCACTGGTATATCACTCCACACTGACTGCTGGCTGTAGAACACCACACTGACCACTGGTTGTACCACTCAACACTGGCTGTACCAACACCACACTGACCACTGGCTGTATCACACCACACTGAGTACTGGCTGCATAAGTCTACACGGACCGCTGACTCTATCACTGCATACTGACCACTGGCTATATCACTCCACACTGACCACTGGATGGAACACTCCACACTGACCACTGTCTGTGTGACTCCACACTGACCACGCGCTGTATCAGTCTACACTGACCGCCGACTCTATCACTGCACACTGACCACTGGATGTATCACTCCACACTGACTTTCGGCTGTACCACTCCACACTGACCACTGGTTGTTCCACTCCATACTGACCACTGGATGTATCACTCCACACTGACCACTGGCTATTCCACTCCATACTGACCACTGGATGTATCACACCACACTGACCACAGGCTATTTCACTCCACACTGACCTCTGGCTGTACCACACCACACTAACCACTAGTGGTATGACTCTACAGTGACCACTGGATGTATCACTCCACACTGACCACAGGCTGTTTCACTCCACACTGACCTCTGGCTGTACCACACCACACTGACCACTAGCTGTATCACTCCCCACTGACCACTGGCAGTATGACACCATACTGACCACTGATTGTATCACACCACAATGACCACTGGCTGTACTGTACAAATCTGATCACTAACAGTATCACTCCACACTAACCGCTGGATCCATCCCTCTACAATGACCACTGGCTGTATCATTCCACACTGACCTCTGGCTGTATCACAGCACACTGACCTCTGGCTGTACCACACCACACTAACCACTAGCTGTCTCACTCTACACTGACCCCTGGCTTTAACACACCCCACTGACCTCTGGCTGTATCACTTCACACTGACCACTAGCTGTACCATACCACACTGACCACTGGCTGTATCACTTCATACTGACCATTGTCTATATCACACCACACTGACCACTGATTGTATCACACCACACTGACCACTGGCTGTATCACACAACACTGACTGCTGGCTGCAGAACACATACTGACCACTGGCTGTATCACACCACACTGACCACTGGCTGTATCAATCCACATTGACCTCTGGCTGTACCAAACCACACTGACCACTGGCTGTATCACTCCACACTGACCGCTGGCTGTACCACTCAACACTGGCTGCACCACACCACACTGACCACTGGCTATCACTCCACACTGACCGCTGGATGTATCACTCCACACTGACCGCTGGCTGTACCACTCAACACTGGCTGCACCACACCACACTGACCACTGGCTATCACTCCACACTGACCACTGGCTATATCACACCGCACTGACCGCTGGATGTATCACACCACACTGACCACTGGCTATATCACAACACACTGACCGCTGGATGTATCACACCACACCGAGCACTGGCTGTATAAGTCTACACTGACCACTGACTCTATCACTGCACACTGACTGTATCACACCACACTGACCACTGGATGTATCACTCCACACTGACCACAGGCTGTATCACTCTACACTGACCGCTGGCTGTACCACACCACAGTGACCACTGGCTATATCACACAACACTGACCGCTGCTGTAGAACACCACACTGACCACTGGCTGTACCACACCACACTGACAACTGGCTTTATCACACCACACTGACCACTGGCTGTATCACTCCACACTGACCACTGGCTGTATCACTTCACACTGACCATTGGATGGAACACTCCACACTGACCACTGTCTGTATGACTCCACACTGACCGCTGGCTATGTCACACCACACAGACCACTGGCTGTATCACTCTACATTGACCGCTGGCTCTATCACTCCACACTGACCACTGGTTGTTCCACTCCATACTGACCACTGGATGTTTCACTCCACACTGACCACTGGCTGTTCCACTCCATACTGACCACTGGATGTTTCACTCCACACTGACCACTGGCTGTTCCACTCCACACTGACCTCTGGCTGTATCACTCCACACTGACCACAGGCTGTTTCACTCCACACTGACCTCTGGCTGTACCTCACCACACTGACCACTAGAGGTATCACACTACAGTGACCTCTGGCTGTATCACTCCACACTGACCACTAGTTGTACCACACCACACTGACTACTGGCTATATCACACCCCACACACCTCTGGCTGTATAAGTCTACACTGACCACTCACTGCTCCACAGCACACTGACCACTGGATGTATGATTCCACACTGATGACTGGGTGTATCACTCCACACTGACTACAGGCTATATCACTCCAAACTGACCGCTGGATATATCAGAACACACTGACCACTGGCTGTATCACTCCACACTGAACGCTGACTTTACCACACTAAACTGAACACTGGCTGCATCACAACACAATGACCGCTGGCAGTACCACACCACACTGACCACTAGCTGTATCACTCCACACTGACCGCTGGCAGTACCACACCACACTGACCACTAGCTGTATCACTCCACACTGACTGCTGGCTGTATCACACCACAATGACTACTGGATGTATCATTCCACACTGACCTCTGGCTGTATCACAGCACACTGACCAGTGGCTGTACCACACACACTGACCACTAGCTGTACCACACCACACTGACCACTAGCTATATCACTCCTCACTGACCCCTGGCTGTATCACATCACACTGACCACTGATTGTATCGCGCCACACTGACCGCTGGCAGTACCACTCCACACTGACCACTGGCTGTATCACACCACACTGACTGCTGGCTGTATCACACCACACTGACCACTGGCTGTATCACACCACACTGACTGCTGGCTGTAGCACACCACAATGAACACTGGCTGTACTGCGCAAATCTGACCACTAACAGTATCACTCCACACTAACCGCTGACTCCATCCCTCTACAATGACCACTGGCTATATCATTCCACACTGACCTCTGGCTGTACCACACCACACTAACCACTCGCTGTCTCACTCTACACTGACCCCTGGCTGTATTACACCACAATGACCTCTGGCTCTATCACTCCACACTGGCCACTAGCTGTACCATACCACACTGACCACTGGCTGTATCACTTCATACTGACCATTGGCTATATCACACCACACAAACCACTGGCTGTATAGGTCTACTCTGACCACTCACTGCTCCACAGCACACTGACCACTGGATGTATTACACCACACTGACCACTTGCAGTATCGCAACACTCTGACCACTGGCTGTATTAATCCACATTGACCTCTGGCTGTACCACACCACACTGACCACTGGCTGTATCACACCTGACCGACCACTGGCTGTATCACTCCACACTGACAGCTGGCTGTAGAACACCATACTGACCACTGGCTGTATCACACCACACTGACCACTGGCTGTATCACTCCACACTAACCGCTGACTGTACCACTCAACACTGGCTGCACCACACCACACTGACCACTGGCTATTACTCCACACTGATCACTGGATGTATCACACCACACAGACCCCTGGCTGTATCAGTCTACACTGACCACTGGCGCTACCACTTCACACAGACCAATGGCAATATCACACCACACTGACCACTGGCCGTATCACTCCACACTGACCGCTGGCTGTATAAGTCTACACTGACCACTGACTCTATCACTGCACACTGACTGTATCACACCACACTGACCACTGGATGTATCACTCCACACTGACCACTGGCTGATCCACTCCATACTGACCACAGGCTGTTTCACTCCACACTGACCTCTGGCTGTACCACACCACACTGACCACTAGCTGTATCACACCACACTGACCACTGGCTGTATCACACCGAATGACCACTGGCTGTATCACTCCACATTGACCGCTGGCTTTACCAGTCAACACTGGTTGCACCACAATGCACTGACCACTGGCTATCACTCCACACTGACCGCTGGATGTATCACACCACACTGACCGCTGGATGTATCACACCACACTGACCGCTGGATGTATCACACCACACTGAGAACTAGCTGTATACGTCTACACTGACCACTGACTCTATCACTGACCACTGACTGTATCACACCACACTGACCACTGACTGTACCACTCCACACTGACCACAGGCTGTTTCACTCCACATTGACCACTGGCTGTATCACTCCACATTGACCACTGGCCGTACCACTCCACACTGACCACAGGCTGTTTCACTCCACACTGACCACTGGCTGTATCACTCCACATTGACCACTGGCCGTACCACTCAACACTGGCTGCACCACACCACACTGACCACTGGCTATCACTCCACACTGACCACTGGCTGTATCACGCCACACTGACTGCTGGCTGCAGAACACCATACTGACCACTGGCTGTATCACACCACACTGACCTCTGGCTGTATCACTCCACACTGACCACTTGTTGTACCACACCACACTGACCACTGGCTATATCACATCCCACACACCTCTGGCTGTATAAGTCTACCCTGACCACTCACTGCTCCACAGCACACTGACCACTGGATGTATGATTCCACACTGACCACTGGATGTATCACTCCACACGGACTTTCGGCTGCACCACTCCACACTAACCACTGGCTGTATCACTCTACTTTGACCGCTGGCTCTATCACTCCACACTGACCACTGGTTGTTACACTCCATACTGACCACTGGATGTATCACTCCACACTGACCACTGGCTGTTCCACTCCATACTGACCACTGGATGTATCACTCCACACTGACCACAGGCTGTTTCACTCCACACTGACCTCTGGCTGTACCACACCACACTGACCACTAGAGGTATCACACTGCAGTGACCACTGGCTGTGCCAAACCACACTGACCACTAGCTGTATCACTCCCCACTGACCACTGGCTGTATGACACCATACTGACCACTGATTGTATCACTCCACACTGACCACTGGCTGTTGCACTCCACACTGACCACTGGCTGTATCACTCCACACTGACCACTTGCTGTATCGCAGCACACTGACCACTGGCTATATTAATCCACATTGACCTCTGGCTGTACCAAACCACACTGACCACTGGATGTATCACTCCACACTGACCACAGGCTGTATCACTCTACACTGACCGCTGGCTGTACCACACCACAGTGACCACTGGCTATATCACACAACACTGACCGCTGCTGTAGAACACCACACTGACCACTGGTTGTACCACACCACACTGACAACTGGCTTTATCACTCCACACTGACCACTGGCTGTATCACTTCACACTGACCATTGGATGGAACACTCCACACTGACCACTGTCTGTGTGACTCCACACTGACCACGCGCTGTATCACTCCACACTGACCGCTGGCTATGTCACACCACACAGACCACTGGCTGTATCAGTCTACACTGACCGCCGACTCTATCACTGCACACTGACCACTGGATGTATCACTCCACACGGACTTTCGGCTTAACACTCCACACTAACCATTGTCTGTATCACTCTACATTGACCGCTGGCTCTATCACTCCACACTGACCACTGGTTGTTCCACTCCATACTGACCATTGGATGTATCACTCCACACTGACCACTGGCTGTTCCACTCCATACTGACCACTGGATGTATCACTCCACACTGACCACAGGTTGTTTCACTCCACACTGACCTCTGGCTGTACCACACCACACTGACCACTAGAGGTATCACACTACAGTGACCACTGGCTGTACCACACCACACTGACCACTAGCTGTATCACTCCACACTGACCACTGGCAGTTTCACACCACAATGACCACTGATTGTATCACACCACACTGACCACTGGCTATATCACACCCCACACACCTCTGGCTGTATAAGTCTACACTGACCACTCACTGCTCCACAGCACACTGACCACTGGATGTATGATTCCACACTGACCACTGGATGTATCACTCCACACAGACTTTCGGCTGTACCACTCCACACTAACCACTGGATGTATTACACCACACTGACCACTTGCTGTATCGCAACACACTGACCACTGGCTATATTAATCCACATTGACCTCTGGCTGTACCACACCACACTGACCACTGGCTGTATCACACCTGACCGACCACTGGCTGTATCACTCCACATTGACCGCTGGCTGTATCACTCAACACTGGTTGCACCACAACACACTGACCACTGGCTATCACTCCACACAGACCCCTGGCTGTATCACTCTACACAGACCACTGGCTCTACCACTTCACACAGACCACTGGCTATATCACACCACACTGACCGCTGGATGTATCACACCAGACTGAGCACTGGCTGTATAAGTCTACACTGACCACTGACTCTATCACTGCACACTGACTGTATCACACCACACTGACCACTGGATGTATCACTCCACACTGACCACTGGCTGTTCCACTCCATGCTGACCACTGGATGTATCACTCCACACTGACCACAGGCTGTTTCACTCCACACTGACCTCTCGCTGTACCACACCACACTGACCACTAGAGGTATCACACTACAGTGACCACTGGCTGTACCACACCACACTGACCACTAGTTGTATCACTCCACACTGACCACTGGCTGTATCACACCACACTGACCACTGATTGTATCACACCACACTGACCTCTGGCTGTATCACTCCACACTGACCACTAGTTGTACCACACCACACTGACCACTGGCTATATCACACCCCACACACCTCTGGCTGTATAAGTCTACACTGACCACTCACTGCTCCACAGCACACTGACCACTGGATGAATGATTCCACACTGATGACTGTGTGTATCACTCCACACTGACTACAGGCTATATCACTCCACACTGACCGCTGGATATATCTGAACACACTGACCACTGGCTGTATCACTCCACACTGAACGCTGACTTTACCACACTAAACTAACCACTGGCTGTATCACAACACAATGACCGCTGGCTGTATCACAGCACACTGACCACTAGCTGTACCACACCACACTGACCACTAGCTATAGACTCCACACTGACCCCTGGCTGTATCACATCACACTGACCACTGATTGTATCGCGCCACACTGACCGCTGGCAGTACCACTCCACACTGACCACTGGCTGTATCACACCACACTGACTGCTGGCTGTAGCACACCACAATGAACACTGGCTGTACTGCACAAATCTGACCACTAACAGTATCACTCCACACTAACCGCTGACTCCATCCCTCTACAATGACCACTGGCTGTATCATTCCACACTGACCTCTGGCTGTATCACAGCACACTGACCTCTGGCTGTACCACACCACACTAACCACTAGCTGTCTCACTCTACACTGACCCCTGGCTTTAACACACCCCACTGACCTCTGGCTGTATCACTCCACACTGACCACTAGCTGTACCATACCACACTGACCACTGGCTGTATCACTTCATACTGACCATTGGCTATATCACACCACACAAACCACTGGCTGTATAGGTCTACTCTGACCACTCACTGCTCCACAGCACACTGACCACTGGATGTATCACACCACACTGACCACTAGAGGTATCATACTACAGTGACCACTGGATGTATCACACCACACTAACCACTGGATGTCTCACTCCACACTGACCACTGGCTGTATCACACCACACTGACTGCTGGATGTATTACACCACACTGACCACTGGCTGTATCACACCACACTGACTGCTGGCTGTAGCACACCACAATGAACACTGGCTGTACTGCACAAATCTGACCACTAACAGTATCACTCCACACTAACCGCTGACTCCATCCCTCTACAATGACCACTGGCTGTATCATTCCACACTGACCTCTGGCTGTATCACAGCACACTGACCTTTGGCTGTACCACACCACACTAACCACTAGCTGTCTCACTCTACACTGACCCCTGGCTGTATTACACCACAATGACCTCTGGCTGTATCACTCCACACTGACCACTAGCTGTAGCACACCACAATGACCACTGGCTGTACTGCACAAATCTGACCACTAACAGTATCACTCCACACTAACCGCTGGATCCATCCCTCTACAATGACCACTGGCTGTATCATTCCACACTGACCTCTGGCTGTATCACAGCACACTGACCTCTGGCTGTACCACACCACACTAACCACTAGCTGTCTCACTCTACACTGACCCCTGGCTTTAACACACCCCACTGACCTCTGGCTGTATCACTCCACACTGACCACTAGCTGTACCATACCACACTGACCACTGGCTGTATCACTTCATACTGACCATTGGCTATATCACACCACACAAACCACTGGCTGTATAGGTCTACTCTGACCACTCACTGCTCCACAGCACACTGACCACTGGATGTATCACACCACACTGACCACTAGAGGTATCATACTACAGTGACCACTGGATGTATCACACCACACTAACCACTGGATGTCTCACTCCACACTGACCACTGGCTGTATCACACCACACTGACTGCTGGATGTATTACACCACACTGACCACTTGCTGTATCGCAACACTCTGACCACTGGCTGTATTAATCCACATTGACCTCTGGCTGTACCACACCACACTGACCACTGGCTGTATCACACCTGACCGACCACTGACTGTATCACTCCACACTGACCGCTGGCTGTAGAACACCATACTGACCACTGGCTGTATCACACCACACTGACCACTGGCTGTATCACTCCACACTGACCGCTGGCTGTACCACTCAACACTGGCTGCACGACACCACACTGACCACTGGCTATTACTCCACACTGATCACTGGATGTATCACACCACACAGACCCTTGGCTGTATCAGTCTACACTGACCACTGGCGCTACCACTTCACACAGACCACTGGCAATATCACACCACACTGACCACTGGCCGTATCACTCCACACTGACCGCTGGCTGTATAAGTCTACACTGACCACTGACTCTATCACTGCACACTGACTGTATCACACCACACTGACCACTGGATGTATCACTCCACACTGACCACGGGCTGATCCACTCCACACTGACCGCTGGCTGTACCACACCACACTGACCACTAGTGGTATCACTCTACAGTGACCACTGGCTGTTTCACTCCACACTGACCGCTGGCTGTACCACACCACACTGACCACTAGTGGTATCACTCTACAGTGACCACTGGCTATACCACACCACACTGACCACTAGCTGTATCACTCCACACTGACTGCTAGCTGTATCACACCACACTGACCACTGGCTGTATCACACTGAATGACCACTGGCTGTATCATTCCACACTGACCGCCGGCTGTAGAACACCATACTGACCACTGGCTGTATCACACCACACTGACCACTCACTGTACCACACCACACTAACCACTAGCTGTCTCAGTCTACACTGACCGCTGGCTGTATCACACTACACTGACCTCTGGCTGTATCACACTACACTGACCACTGGATGTATCACACCACACTGAGTACTGGCTGTATAAGTCTACGCTGACCGCTAACTCTATCACTGCACACTGACCACTGGATGGAACACTCCACACTGACCACTGTCTGCATGACTCCACACTGACCACGCACTGTTTCACTCTACACTGACCACTGGATGCATCACTCCACACTGACCACTGTCTGTTGCACTCCACACTGACCACTGGATGTACCACACCACACTAAACACTGGCTGTACCACAACTCAATGACCCTTAGCTGTATCACAACACACTGACCACTGGCTGTATCACTCCACATTGACCTCTTGCTGTACCACACCACACTGACCACTGGCTGTATCACCCCACACTGATCACTGCCTGTATTACTCCACACTGACCGCTGGCTGTAGAACACCACACTGACCGCTGGCTGTATCACACTACACTGACCTCTGGCTGTATCACTCTACACTGACCACTGGCTATATCACACCACACTGACCACTGGATGTATCACTCCACACTGGCCACTGGCTGTTGTTCTCCACACTGACTGCTGGCTGCACCACACCGCACCGACCACAGGATGTATCACACCACACTAACCACTGGCTGTATCACAACACACTGACCGCTGGCTGTAGAACACCACACTGACCACTGGCTATATCACACCACACTGACCACTGGCTATATCACTCCACACTGACCAGTGGCTGTAGAACACCACACTGACCACTGGTTGTACCACTCAACACTGACCACTGGCTATCACTCCACACTGATCACTGGATGTATCACACCACACAGACCCCTGGCTGTATCACTCCACACTGACCACTTGCTGTATCACACCACAATGACCAGTGTCTGTACTGCACCAAACTGACCACTAACAGTATCACTCCACACTAACCGCTGGCTCCATCCCTCTACAATGACTACTGGCTGTATCACAGCACACTGACCACTGGCTGTACCACACACACTGACCAGTAGCTGTACCACACCACACTAACCACTAGCTGTATCACACCACACTGACCTCTGGCTGTATCACACCACACTGACCTCTGGCTGTATCACTCCACACTGACCACTAGTTGTACCACACCACACTGACCACTGGCTATATCACACCCCACACACCTCTGGCTGTATAAGTCTACACTGACCACTCGCTGCTCCACAGCACACTGACCACTGGATGTATGATTCCACACTGACGACTGGGTGTATCACTCCACACTAACTACTGGCTATATCACTCCACACTGACCGCTGGATATATCAGAACACACTGACCACTGGCTGTATCACTCCACACTGAACTCTGACTTTACCAAACTACACTGACCACTTTCTGTATTGCAACACACTGACCACTGGCTGTATTAATCGACATTGACCTCTGGCTGTACCACACCACACTGACCACTGGCTGTATCACACCTGACCGACCACTGGCTGTATCACTCCACACTGATCGCTGGCTGTAGAACACCATACTGACCACTGGCTGTATCACTCCACACTGACCACTGGCTGTACCACTTCACACAGACCACTGGCTATATCACACCACACTGACCACTGGATGTATCACACCACACTGACCACTGGCTGTACCACATCACACTGACCGCTGGATGTATCACACCACACTGAGCACTGGCTGTATAAGTCTACACTGACCACTGACTCTATCACTGCACACTGACCACTGACTGTATCACACCACACTGACCACTGGATGTATCTCTCCACACTGGCCACTGGCTGTTGCACTCCACACTGACTGCTGGCTGAACTACACCGATCCGACCACAGGATGTATCACATCACACTGACCACTGGATGTATCATTCCACACTGACCTCTGGCTGTATCACAGCACACTGACCACTGGCTGTCGCACTCCACACTGACTGCTGGCTGCACCACACCACACCGACCACTGGATGTACCACACCACACTAACCACTGGCTGTACCACCACACACTGACCCCTGGCTGTATCACAACACACTGACCGCTGGCTGCATCATTCCGCATTGACCTCTGGCTGTACCACACCATACTGACCACTGGCTGTATCACACCTCACTAACCACTGGATATACCACACCACACTGACCACTTGCTGTGTCAAAACACACTGACCGCTGCCTGTATTAATCCACATTGACCTCTGGCTGTACCACACCACACTGACCGCTGGCTGTAGAACACCATACTGACCACTGGCTGTATCACACTACACTGACCACTGACTGTATCACTCCACACTGACCGCTGGCTGTAGAACACCACATTGACCACTGGCTTTATCATTCCACACTGACCACTGGATGTATCACACCACACAGACCCCTGGCTGTATCAGTCTTCACTGACCGCTGACTCTATCACTCCACACTGACCACTGTCTGTATGGCTCTATCACTTCTCACAGACCACTGGCTTTATCACACCACACTGACCACTGGATGCATCACACCACACTGAGTACTGTCTGTATGACTCCACACTGACCACGCGCTGTATCACTCTACACTGACCACTGGCTGTACCACACCACACTGACCACTGGCTGTATCACAACACACTGACCGCTGGCTGTTGCAGTCCACATTGACCACTAGCTGTATCACTCCACACTGCCCACTGGATGTATCACTCCACACTGACCACTAGCTGTATCACTCCACACTGCCCACTGGATGTATCACTCCACACTGACCACTGGCGGTATCACTCCACACTGTCCGCTGGCTGCACCACACCACACTAACCACTGGATGTACCACACCACACTGACCACTGGCTATATCACACCACAATGACCACTGGCTGTACTGCACCAAACTGACCACTAACAGTATCACTCCACACTAACCGCTGGCTCCATCCCTCTACAATGACCACTGGCTGTATCATTCCACACTGACCCCTGGCTGTATCACAGCACACTGACCACTGGCTGTACGACACCACACTAACCACTAGCTGTCTCACTCTACACTGATCACTGGCTGTATCACACCACACTGACCTCTGGCTGTTCCACTCCACACTGACCACTGGCTGTATCACACCACACTGACCTCTGGCTGTTCCACTCCACACTGACCACTGGCTGTATCACTCCACAGTGACCACTGGCTGCATCACAACACACTGACCTCTGGCTGTACACATCACCCTGACCACTGGTTGTATCACTCCACACTGACCACTGGCTGTATCACTCCACACTGACCACTGGCTGTACCACATCACACTGATCACTGGCTGTATCACTCCACACTGACCACTGACTATACCACTCCACACTGACCGATGGCTTTATCAATCTGCACTAACCACTGGCTGTACCACCCCACACTGACCACTAGCTGTATCAGTCTGCACTGACCACTGGCTGTACCACACAACACTGACCTCTGGTAGTACTACTCCACATTGACCACTGACTGTGTCGCACCACACTGACCACTGGCATTATCACTCCACACTGACCTCTGGCTGTCCAAAACACTCTGACCACTGGCTGTGTCACACCACACTGACCACTGGCTGTATCATAACACATTGACCACTGGTTGTATCACACCACACTGACTGCTGGATGTATCACAACACAGTGACCACTGGCTGTATCACTACACATTGACTGCTGGCCATACCACATGACACTGTCCACTGGCTGTACCACACCACACTGACCACTGGCTGTACTACACTGCACTGACTTCTGGCTGTATCACTCCACACTGACCACTGGCTGTACCACACCACACTGACCACTGGCTGTACCACACTGCACTGACCGCTGGCTGTATCACTCCACACTGTCTTATGGCTGCACCACATCACACTGACCGCTGGCTGTATCACATCACACTGACCGCTGGCTGTATCACTCCACACTGACCACTGGCTATATCACACCACAATGACCACTGGCTGTACTGCACCAAACTGACCACTAACAGTATCACTCCACACTAACCGCTGGCTCCATCCCTATACATTGACGACTGGCTGTATCATTCCACACTGACCTCTGGCTGTATCACAGCACACTGACCACTGGCTGTACCACACCACACTAACCACTAGCTGTCTCACTCTACACTGATCACTGGCTGTATCACACCACACTGACCTCTGGCTGTTCCACTCCACACTGACTACTGGCTGTATCACTCCACACTGACCACTGGCTGTATCACACCACACTGACCACTGGCTGTACCACACCACACTGACCACTGGCTGTATCACAACACACTGACCCCTGGCTGTACCACACCACGCTGACCCCTGGCTGTATCACACCACACTGACCACTGGCTGTACCACTCCACACTGACCACTGGCTGTATCACACCACACTGACTGTACATTTTCAGATGTCTGTATGTCTTCAATTGAGTGTAAGTTTTTTGGTTGGCTGTATGTTTTCAATTAACTGTACAATTTCAGTGAGCTGTATGTTTTGATCTGGTTGTCTGTTTTCACTTGACTATATGTGTTCAGTCGTGTGTACAGTTTCAGGTGGCTCTCTGGTTTCAGCTGTTTGTAGGTTTTGATCGAGTCCAGTTGAGCTGGTTGCCTGTGGGCTGTATGCCTTCAGCTGGCTGCATTGTTTCAGTTGACTGTATGTTTGCAGCTGTGTCAGAGGGAGCGAGAGAATGTCCTGCTGTCCTGACAGTGCTGCCTTATGATCAGTGCTGACCAAAAGAAGGGGAACCAATCCTGCTCTGATCAATGTTGTTCTGCAATCACTGCCAATGGCTGTGCCTTTAGATCAGGAGTCCTTGTGAGGGAGTAACGTGAAGCTGGTGACAAGTCTTATATACAACTGAGTTCGGAGAATTAAGTTGTTTTTTTATTTAGTGGTAGCGATGTGCACTCCTCAGGCACACTGTAAACACCAGCTAAAATTAGATTACTGCTCCTCAGTCATGTTGCTGATTTTTTTTATTAAACAAATTACAACACAGTTTTCAAAAGACATTTACAGCTGTACACAAGAGACAGCAATTTTACAAGGGAGAGGAGCAGCAAAGCTAGGCCCCAAACCCTACTGTTCAACCATTTTACAGGGAGATGAGGATAAACCTCAAATCCCAGTTCCACACATGACAAGACAGTGACAACGACATTTGTACATTAGACAATCCTGTTACATACAAAACTGCAGACAATACAGACCCATCAAGCTCCCCCCTGTCCCTCCCACCTTCCGACCACTCTAAGGCGGCCCGCCCCTACCCACCTTCTGTCTCTCGGTCCACCCCGTGCCCCTTCCAGTTCTCGGTCCCCCCTGACACACCTTTCGACCACCTCTAGGACAGCCCGGCCCAGGACCTGCCCGGGAGTGACAGCGGTCAGGACGGCCTACCCCCCTTCCACCTTATGGTGCTGACTCTTAACTGCCTGTTGGGCAATTCGGGATGGATAATAAATGCTGATTCCCCCACCCCCCCACCTCCCCCCCCACACACACACATCCTGTGAATAAATAAATAAAAGCAGAGTCTCCAAATCCATCAGCTCAACCTGTCAGTGACCACAAATAACCACAAATTACTGAAGATCGCCAGATATCAAAGCCAAGATTTCCCCAGGGATGACGGGGAAAAGATGGAGGTGTTTGAAATCTGGAATCCCGCTGCCTCCCAAACGCCGCACTTCCCACTTTTCGGTGCTTCGCCCTCAATTAACATCAGTCGTTGCCTCCTGTTCCCATCTAATTTTGTCAAGCGAGTTAGAGCTAACTAGAGCCCATTTACCCTTTTCTTTGGAAGATCTGGGGTATGGAAACCTAGAAAGATAAGCTACTCCACTGGGCACAGTTCCGAGACACTTTGGGAGAGGTGAGGTGCCCTCTGTAATAGGTCAAAGTAAACAGGGTTGTATGTTAAAAAAACATAAACTCGTTAACTGTCAAGTTAATTGGTACAGATAACAGACTGTCAAAACCAATTATCAACATTGTCAGATGGACTTTCTAAGGGAACTAATAAAGTGTGAAAGCAATTAAAATTCCTACCCCTTAAAACTTCATAAAATGTCTGGAGTTGTTAAAAAATCATTACTTTGTATTTCCCTCTGGCTGTTGACATGGTCCTATTACAGAGTTAGTGAGGTATGGTTGAGGTCAGTGTTGTCAGAGTAGAGTGTATTCTAGTCTGTGGCCTGGTCAGTATGAACTTGAACATTCCTTGTTATGAAGGGTTAAGTGGCTGAAGTAAAATAAAATCTGGCCTTTTCAATGAAAAGGAGCACGTTTTTAACTCTCTGTGATAGACACTTAGAATTTTGTCGAAGAATGTGTTGCTGGAAAAGCACAGCCAGTCAGGAAGCATCCGAGGAGCAGGAGAATCAACGTTTCAGGCATATGCTCGTCATCATCTGATCTCCATCATCTGCAGTCCCCACTGCCTCCATATTCTCCTGCCTGCAAGTTCGGCCACACATTCCACCTTGAGCTGAACTTCTGTCCACATACCCCAGCTGAGATGCAGATGACCTACCCCTTGAGCTGTCTCTATCTGTGCCTTGTCTCATTAGCTGCTAAAATCCTCACCCATGTCTTTGTCCCCTTGAGACTTAACCACCCCAATGCGCTCTAGCCTGACCTCCCACGTTGTACACTGAGCAAACTTGAGGCCATCCTTTGCTGCCTACATTCGAACTTGATTAAACCTCAATTCATTCAGAGCCCCGGTGCTTGCATATCTCTCTAAGAGGAGTAAAGTTTTTAACAGCACAGAAAGAGATTTGTCGGACTATCAGGTGTGAGTTAGCATCAAACATTCATCCAATCCCATTTCCCAGCACCGCTTTGTATCTATGACATTCTGAGTGTTCACTATCACATTCTTCAAAGTCTTTGGGATCCTGCCTGCATAATCCTTTCAGGGAGTGAGTTCTAGAGTGGATCAAGAGTTCCTTAAATCCTGTCGCTTGTGTTAAGATCATGACCCCTGGTTATTGACCCCCACACTAAGTGGAAATGTTTCTTTTTATCTATCCCCCTGTCCAAGCCCTCGGAACTTTGCGCGCCTCAATCAGATCCCTGCTCAGTGTCCTCTGTTCGAAATAAAACAAGCCCAGCTTCTGGGGATCCCTTTGGAGCGGAATCGCTCCAGTCTGGACAGCATCCTGATGAATCTCTCGTCCAGTGCCCTCACATCTTTCCTGGACCAGAAGTGGTCCAGCTGGGGCCTCACTGACATCAGACACAGTTCCCCTTCATTATCAAGAATCTCATATGTCCTTCTCGACCACCTTATCAACCTGTCCTGTGACCTTCAGAGATCTGTGGAGTGCCCGTGGATCCATTAGGTTCTTGTTAAGCAATGTATTTACTTTAAAATGCTTGTTTTGAAAAATTGTTTTGAATTTGTTCTGCGGTCTTACCCTATAACCTCCTCCAGCCCCATAAGCCTTCAGACTGAATCCTGGATCCTTTAAGCATCTCTGATCTTCTGCCATCCTTTTAGCTGCCAACACCCAAAGCTGTGGAATTTTTTTTCTCCCCGAAACCACTTCGCCTCCTCCCTGTCTACCTCTTAAAATGTGTTTTGGTCACCAGGCCGAATATCTCCCTCAATAAAAACAGAAGGTGCTGGAAGAGAGTCCGCTGTTCCGGAAAACCGGAATCCGTAAACTAGGCCTGGGCGAGGACAGATGCAGGGAACGTTGGGAAGGTGTCTGATAAACTGGAAAAGGTGGAGATGTTCATCAACAAAATAGATGAAGATGATGGGAGATGATAGTGGTCTCAGTGAAGAAACAGAGGCTGGGTCCAGAGGAAGTATCAACGTCAGCTATGTGTTTTTGGAGCCACACCTCCCTTGTTTCCATGGCAATATCAGTCCCTCCAGATCACATGATTTATGATCCAGGCTTTCTGCATTTATTGTGTTCCAGGAATCCAAGGTTTACTGGAGCCTGTGAACTCTCCTCCCCTTCTCTATCACAATCTTCCTGACTTCAATCAGAACCACTAAGTGTCCTTTTCCAAACTGGACAGTTTCATAAAAGGACATATTTCCCTCCGAACTTCAAAGAAACTCTCAGCAGATAAGGCTACATGAGCATCTGGGTTCAACTGACAGTCAACACATGAATCTATCACTCAGCAGTATGATGTAGGAGCTGGCTGATCCCATTGGGAACGGCAGTGACCACATCTGCAGCAAGTGTTGGTTGCTGGATGAATTCCGGATCAGAGTCGATGATCCGGAATCTGAGCTTCAAACACTGTGGCATATCTGGGAGGGGGAGAGTTACCTGGACGCTTTGCTTCAGGAGGCAGTCACACCTGGGAGATTAAGTAATTCACTTTCAGTTAGTGATCAGGGACATCAGAGTGTGACTGTAAGTGAGGCAGGTAGGGGGAACCTGAGTTCAGGAGTGCAGGAGCCTCAGCCCTTGACCTTGTCCAACAGGTATGGGATTCTTGCTCCCTGTTCGGATGAGGAAAAGGGCTCTGGACAGGATGAGCCAACTGACCAAGGCACCATGGTGCAGAAGGCCATTCAAGAGGGGGGAACTAATAGACAAGTAGTGGTTTTAGGGGATTCTATAATTAGGGGGACAGATAGTATCCTTTGCAAGCCGGATCGGGAGTCTCGCATGGTGTGTTGCCTGCCCGGTGCCAGGGTGCGGGACATCTCCGACCGACTTGGAAGGATATTGGAGCGGGAGGGGGAGGATCCAGTTGTTGTGGCCCACGTTGGGACTAACAGCATAGGCAAGACTAGGGTGGAGGACCTGTTTGGGGATTATCGAGCACTCGGAAGGAAATTGAAGCACAGGTCCTCAAGGGTCATAATCTCCGGATTACTGCCCGAGCCATGTGCCAATTGGCATAAGGATAAGAAAATTAGGGAAGTAAACACGTGGCTAAGGGCTTGGTGTGAGAAAGAGGGATTCCACTTCATGGGGCATTGGCATCAGTTTTGGAACAGGGGGGATCTGTACCGTTGGGACGGTCTCCACCTGAACCGATCAGGTACCAATGTTCTAGCGAAGAGGATAAATAGGGTGGTCAGTAGGACTTTAAACTTCTGAGTTGGGGGGAAGGGAAAGTGAACGCGACAGGGAGTATGGAGTCAAATGGAAAGATAAGCAGCAGGATAGCATGTGTGCAGGCGGATTTAAACTTGAGACAGACTGGGAATGCAGCAAAAAGGAAGGATAACTTAGGACATCTTATGACTTCCAATATCTCTAATGATAAGAAAGTTAGCATTAAGGCGCTTTACCTGAATGCTCGTAGCATTCATAACAAAGCAGACGAACTAATGGCGCAGATCATAGTGAATGATTATGATGTGGTAGGTATCACAGAGACTTGGTTACAGGGGGGTCAGGACTGGCAGTTAAACCTCCAAGGATTTACAACTTATCGAGAAGACAGGGAGGTCAGCAGAGGGGGTGGGGTGGCCTTGTTAGTTAAGAACAAAATTAAATCTATGGCACTGAATGACATAGGGTCGGATGATGTGGAGTCTGTGTGGGTGGAATTGAGGAACCACAAAGGCAAAAAAAAACATAATTGGAGTTGTGTACAGACCTCCTAACAGTGGTCAGGACCAGGGATGTAACATGTACCGGGAAATAGAGAAGGCATGTCAGAAAGGCAAGGTCACGGTGATCATGGGAGACTTCAATATGCAGGTGGACTGGGTAAATAATGTTGCCAGTGGATCCAAAGAAAGGGAATTCATGGAATGCTTACAGGATGGCTTTTTGGAACAGCTTGTCATGGAGCCCATAAGGGAGCAGGCTATTCTGGACCTAGTGCTTTGCAATGAACCAGACTTTATAAAAGATCTTAAAGTAAGGGAACACTTAGGAAGCAGCGATCATAATATGATAGAGTTCAGTCTGGAGTTTGGAAGAGAGAAGGCAAAATCGGATGTAATGGTGTTACAGTTAAATAAAGGTAATTATGAGGGCATGAGAGAGGAACTGACAAAAATAGACTGGAAGCAGAGGCTAGTGGGGAAAACAGGAGAGCAAAAATGGCAGGAGTTTGTGGGTATAATTGAGGACACTGTACAGAGGTTCATCCCCAAGAAAAGAAAGATTATCCGGGGAGGGATTAGACAACCTTGGCTGACAAAGGAAGTCAGGAAATGTATTAAAGATAAAGAGAGATCCTATAAAGTGGCCAAGAGCAGTGGGAAATCAGAAGATTGGGAAGGCTACAAAAACAAACAGAGGATAACAAAGAGAGTAATAAGAAAGGAGAGAATCAAATATGAAGGTAGGCTAGCCAGTAATATTAGAAACGATAGTAAAAGTTTCTTTCAGTACATAAGGAACAAACGACAGACAAAAGTAGACATTGGGCCACTTCAAACTGATGCTGGAAGCCTAGTGATGGGAGATAAGGAAATAGCAGGAGAACTTAACAAGTACTTTGCGTCAGTTTTCACAGTGGAAGACATGAGTAATATCCCAACAATTAAAGAGAGTCAGGGGTCTGAGTTGAGTATGGTTGCCATTACAAAAGAGAAAGTGCTAGAAAAGCTAAAAGGTTTTAAAATTGATAAATCTCCTGGCCCCGATGGGCTACATCCTAGAGTTCTGAGAGAGGTGGCTGAGGAAATAGTGGAGGCATTGGTTGAGATCTTTCAAGAGTCACTGGAGTCAGGGAAAGCCCCGGATGATTGGAAGATCGTTGTTGTAACCCCCTTGTTCAAGAAAGGATCAAGACAAAAGATGGAAAATTATAGATCAATTAGCCTAACCTCGGTTGGTGGCAAAATTCTAGAATCCATCATTAAGGATGAGGTTTCTAAATTCTTAGAAGAGCAGAGTCTCATTAGAACAAGTCAACATGGATTTAGTAAGGGGAGGTCATGCCTGACAAACCTGTTGGAATTCTTTGAAGAGGTGACAAGTAGGTTAGACCAGGGAAACCCAGTGGATGTGGTCTATCTAGACTTCCAAAAGGCCTTTGATAAGGTGCCACATGGGAGGCTGCTGAGCAAGGTGAGGGCCCATGGTGTTCGAGGTGAGCTGCTGGGATGGATTGAGGATTGGCTGTCTGACAGAAGGCAGAGAGTTGGGATAAAAGGTTCTTTTTCGGAATGGCAGCCGGTGAAGAGCGGTGTCCCGCAGGGTTCAGTGTTGGGGCCGCAGCTGTTCACATTATATATTAATGATCTGGATGAAGGGACTGGGGGCATTCTAGCGAAGTTTACAGATGATACAAAGTTAGGTGGACAGGCAGGTAGTACTGAGGAAGTGGGGAGGGTGCAGAAGGATCTAGACAGTTTGGGAGAGTGGTCCAGGGAATGGCTGATGGAATTCAATGTGAGCAAATGTGAGGTCTTGCACTTTGGAAAAAAGAACACAAGCATGGACTACTTTCTAAATGGTGAGAAAATTCGTAAAGCCAAAGTACAAAGGGATCTGGGAGTGCTAGTCGAGGATTCTCTAAACGTCAACATGCAGGTTGATTCTGTGATTAAGAAAGCGAATGCAGTGTTGTCACTTATCTCAAGAGGGTTGGAATATAAAAGCACCGTTGTGCTACTGAGACTTTATAAAGCTCTGGTTAGGCCCCATTTGGAGTACTGTGTCCAGTTTTGGTCCCCACACCTCAGGAAGGACATACTGGCACTGGAACGTGTCCAGTGGAGATTCACACGGATGATCCCTGGAATGGTAGGTCTAACATATGAGGAACGGCTGAGGATCCTGGGATTGTACACATTGGAGTTTAGAAGATTAAGGGGAGATCTAATAGAAACTTACAAGATAATACATGGCTTGGAGAGGGTGGACGCTAGGAAATTGTTTCCGTTAGGCGAGGAGACTAGGACCCGTGGACACAGCCTTAGAATTAGAGGGGGTAAATTCAGAACAGAAACGCAGAGACATTTCTTCAGCCAGAGAGTGGTGGGCCTGTGGAATTCATTGCCGCAGAGTGCAGTGGAGGCCGGGACGCTAAATGTCTTCAAGGCAGAGATTGATAGATTCTTGATGTTACAAGGAATTAAGGGCTACGGGGAGAATGCGGGTAAGTGGAGTTGAAATGCCCATCAGCCATGATTGAATGGCGGAGTGGACTCGATGGGCTGAATGGCCTGACTTCCACTCCTATGTCTTATGGTCTTATGGACAAGATGCCATTGGTTTAAACTGGGCTGGTAACAAGGAGAGATTGATCTAATACCTGGTTCTGGAGATCACCAGGTGAACAAGACACAAACTGATTCCTTCTACCATACAGTTCTTACAGATAGAAAAATAATCACCAGGGTAGAAAAGAACAAAGAAAGTTTACAGCCCAGGAACAGGCCCTTCGGCCCTCCAAGCCTGAGCCAATCCAAATCTACTGTCTAAACCTGTCGCCCAATTCCTCAGTATCTGTATCCCTCTGCTCCCCATCTTCTCATACATCTGTCCAGACACATCTTAAATGAATCTACCATGCCTGACTCTACCACCTCTGCTGGCAACGCGTTGCAAATGTCCACTCTGTGTGAAGTACTTGCCGCGTGTATCCTCCTTAAACTTTCCACCTCTCACCTTGAAAGCATGACCTCTCGTTATTGAATCCTTCACCCTGGGAAAAAGTTTGTCTCCATCCACCCTGTCTATACCCTTCATGGTTTTGTAAACCTCAATCAGGTCCCCCCTCAATCTCCTTTTTTATAATGAAAATAAACCTAACCTACTCAACCTCCCTTCATAGCTAGCACCTTCCATACCAGGCAACATCCTCAAAAACCTTCTCTGCACCCTCTCCAAAGCGTCCACATCCTTTTGGTAATGTGGTGACCAGAACTGTACACAGTATTCTAAATGCGGCCGAAACAATGTCTGGTACAATGTGAACATGACTTGCCAGCTCTGATACTCAATAGCCCGTCCAATGAAGGCAAGCATACTATATGCCTTCTTGACCACACATCATATATCAGGTTAATTTATACATGGCAATGTTTAAATATACATTTATATATATATATCGATGGTGATTCCTGATCCTGTTTTATGTTCATAAATACCAGTCAGCCTTAGGTTTCACAAAATTAGTTTGGCAAGCTGTGACATGGGGAATACAAACAGACTGTTTCCAAACCCTGCTCGATCTCCACTAGCTCTCAGGAGTCACGTGCTCCAAATCAGTTTTGACATTTGCTGCTCTCTTCACGAGAGTTAACGGCAGCTCAGTCAGCACTGCCTCTGGGACCAGTCCAACCATCAATCACCAGCTCGGCAGCGCCCGGTTGGGAGCTGC
Organism: Chiloscyllium punctatum; assembly: GCF_047496795.1. Classification (NCBI taxonomy): domain Eukaryota; kingdom Metazoa; phylum Chordata; class Chondrichthyes; order Orectolobiformes; family Hemiscylliidae; genus Chiloscyllium; species Chiloscyllium punctatum. Next base: position 33,255,259 of record NC_092784.1, read on the forward strand.
TGCCAAAACAGAGAAATCAGATGGAATATAATCCTGGCCAATGGCAGTGTGGAACGGGGCGCTGTGTTGGGGGGTGGAGGGGAGAGACCTTTGTAAAGATCTAGAAAGCAGGAATTCACAACTTGCCAATTGGACATTTGGATCTGTGCACTTGCTCCATGTGTAAGAGTTTTACAGTCAAGAGTACTAAAAATGCTTTAAAATATCTGCTCCAACGCAGCCCTGGTTTCCAGCTCTTTCAACTGTTTGTCTAGTTTCCCCACAGTCCAAACCCCTGGCTGAGCATCAGCTGTTAACCACTCTCTCTCTCTCATTCAAATGGCTGGCAACCTGGAGGAACACAGTCTTTACCTGAGCATCAATCAGCAACGCTTCCTTGGGGTAATTCGGGGAGGCAGAGCAGAAACTCATCCTGTAGAAGATGAAATGTACAAAGGGGAGGATGAGGCTGACAAGGGAATGCAGGGACGCGGTGACAACAAACAAAAAACATCCAATGTGGTGAAGGGGAGTGGGAAGCCAGAGGATTGGGAAGCCTTTAAAACCCAGCAGAGGGCAACTGTGAACACAATCGGGGCAGGAGGTGGAGGCGAGGAGAGAAGAAGGTGAGAGTAAGCTAGCTAGTAATATACAAGAAGATTGCAAGAGTTCTTTAGATGCCTAAAAGGTGAGCGAGAGGCAAGAGTGGACATTGGAAAAGAAGCTGGAGCTGTGTTAAAAGGGAACAAAGATATGGTGGAGGGACTGAATATATACTTTGCAGTTTTCACACTGGAAGACACCAGCAACATACTAGAACTTCCAGGAAGTGAAGGGACCGAGCTGAGTGTCATGGCCAACACCAAGGAGAAGGTACTGGGGAAGTTGATAATTCATTGGGACTGTATGGACTCCAGGCCGGGGTCTGAAAGAGATAGTTTACAGAGGCATTGGTGGAGATCTTCCAGGAACCAATGGAGTCAGGCGGGGGGTGTAAGACAACTCAAATGTGGTTAGTGTAAGAAGGGAGGGAGGCAGAAGACAGGAAATTATAGGCTGGTTAGCCTGACCTTGGGCTTTAACTTGTTGATAACAGTCCGTTATGAAGAATTTAGAACAGTCCAGGCCCTTCGGCCCTCGATGTTGTGCCAGCCTTTTATCCTACTCCAAGATCAGACTAACCTCCATACCCTCCATTGGACTATCATCCATGTGCCCATCCAAGAGTCGCTTAAACATCCCTAATGTCTCTGACTCTACTCCCACTGCTGGCAGTGCACTCCACACACCCACCACTCTCTGTGTAAAGTACCTCCCTCTGACATCTCCCCGAAACCTTCCTCCAATCACCTTAACATTATGACCCCTCGTGACAGCCATTCCTGCCCTGGGAAAAAGTCTCTGGATATCTACTCTATCTATGTCCCTCATCATCTTTTACACCTCTATCAAGTCACCTCTCGCCCTTCTTTGCTCCAATGAGAAAAGCCCTAGCTCCCTCAACTTTTCTTCAGATGACCTGCCCTCCAGTCCAGGAAGCATCCTGGGAAATCTCCCCCACACCCTCTCGAAAGCTTCCACATCCTTCCTATAATGAGGCAACCAGAACTGAACATAATATTCCAAGTGTGGTCTAACCAGGGCTTTATAGAGCTGCAGCATAACCTCACTGCTCTTAAACTTAATCCCCCGCTAATGAAATCTAATGAAAGCAACATTGAGGGATCTATGAACATGGATCCCAAGATCCCTCTGTTCCTCCACACTGCCAAGAATCCTGCCTTTAGCCCTGTAATCCACATGCAAATTCTACCTTCCCAAATAAATCACTTCACATGTTTCCAGGTTGACCTCCATCTGCCACTTCTCAGCCCAGCGCTGCATCCTGTCAATGTCCTATTGTAGCCTACAACAGCCCTCCACACTATCCACAACTCCACCACAATCTGTAACCTCACCGCCCGGCATATCCCCCACTCAACCATTCCCATCACGCCAGGGGTTCAACCCCGGTTCAATGGGGAGTGCAGGAGAGTATACCAAGAGCAGCACCCTGAAGATGAGGTAAGGTGTTAACCCAGTGAAGCTACCAAACAGGACTACTTGTACATCAAACAGAAGAAGCACCACGTGATAGACAGAGCTCAGCGATCCCACAACCGACGGGATCAGATCGAAGCTTTGCAATCCTCTCATATCCAGTCGGGAATGGTGGTGGATGATTAAACAATTCACTGGGAGGAGGCAGCTCCACACATATCCCCATCCTCAACGATGGGAGATCCCAGCACATCAAGGTTAAAGATAAGGCTGAAGCTTTCACAGCAATCTTCAGCCAGGAGTACTGAGTGGATGATCCTCCAGTGGTCCCCAACATGACAGATACCAGTCTCCAGCCAATTCGATTCACTCCACGTGATATCAAGAAACAGGGTTGGAGACACTGAATACTACAAAGGCTCCAGGGTCTGACAACATTCAGGCAATAGGACTGAAGATGGGTGCTCCAGAACTTGTCGCTCCCCCTGGCCAAGCTGTTCCAGTACAGTTCCAACACTGGCATCTACCCGACACTCTGGAGAATTGTCCAGAAATGTCCTGGACAGAAAAAGCAGGACAAATCCAAACTGGATAATTACCGTCCCATCAGTCTACTCTCAGTCATCAGTAAAGTGACGGAAGGGGACATCAACAGTGCGATCAAGCAGCACCTGCTCAGCAATAACCTGCTCAGTGATGCCCAGTTTGGGCTCCCCCAGAGTCACTCAGCTCCTGACCTCATCACAGCCTTGGGTCAAACATGGAGAAAAGAGCTGAATTCCTGAGGGGAGGGGAGAGGGACAGCCCTTAACATCAAGGCTGCATTTAACCGAGTGGGGTATTAAGGAGCTCAGGCCAAACTGGAATCAATGGGTATCAGGGGGTAATCTCTCTGCTGGATAGAGTCATGTCTGACACATAGGAAGATGGTGGGTGCTTGTTGGAGGTCAGTCATTCAGCTCCAGGACATTTCTGCAGGAGGCCCTCAGAGTAGTGTCCTTGGCCCAACCATCTCCAGCGGCTTCATCATTGGTACAATGTTGTTAAAACAGTAAAATGCAAATTCGATTGGGTTTTAGAAACTTGGGGCATAGTTTAAAGTGATTGGTTAAATTTGACCTGGTGCAAAAACATAGCAACCAGTGCTCAGGTATTTGTTTCACAGCCAAATGTTCCATACTTTCAATTATCCAGTGCACTCTGAGACTGCTAGTCAGTCACATGACAGGTGCCTGCATTCACCCTCTCTTAAAGATACAGTGCAAACCTTTAACTTCACACCAAGATATGGGAAACAAATAAGTTGCCAGAGATGAGAGGAAGCTGTGTTGGAGCCTTGAATTTGATCACGGTCCGTTGACATTGTCCTGAACAAGTAACAAAGATATTTTAATGACCTGACTGGGACTTTCTCATCTACCCTACACCCTTCACAATTTTTCTCCCAAACATTAGCCACACGTATCCCGTATAAATATTTCCTAATCAGGTCGTCCAAATATGTCACTCCACAGGTAGAACTTGAACATAGGCTTCCTGGTTCAGACGCAGGGACATTACCACTGTGCCACAAGGGCCCATAGATGTCCTGGGTCAAAGTTAGCACAACCCCAGCTTATAGTCCAACAGGTTTATTTGGAAGCACTAGCTTTCCTTCATCAGGTGGTTGTGGAGGTTAAGATGAAATTCGGTTAGATTCCCTACAGTGTGGAAACAGGCCCTTTGGCCCAACAAATCCACACCAACCCTCTGAAGACTAACCCACCCAGACCCATTCCCCTCCCCTATATTTACCCCTGAGTAACACACCTACTACTACAGGCAATTTAGCATGGCCAGTTCACCTGACCTGCACATCTTTGGACCAAGGGAGAAAATGGGAGCATCCGGAGGAAACCCACGCAGACACGGGGAGAATGCGCAAACTCCACATAGAGAGTCGCCCGAGACTGGAATCGAACCTGGGACCCTGGTACTGTGAGGCAGCAGTGCTAACCTCTGAGCCACCGCGCCACCCCTTAGTAACTCTCCTATCCCAGGCCCAAGGGGGAACGATGCTGATAGGCTGTGTGAGAGAAGGAAGGGTTTCAGCGGGCAGAGTGTTTGATCCGAACCTGGAATCCGAAAGCCAATATCTCTGACTTTCAGTTGTTGCCTGTTTGGGATCATACCAATTGAAGTCAGTTTCTCTGTGTTACATTCCTGCCCTCTGCTGGTCACCGGTGATAGTGCTGGCCAACTCGATCCACTACCACAACTGTCAATGGAGTCATCGGCGCAAGGTGGTTATTTGGCCCAGTATGTCTATACTGCATCTTTGAGGACAGTGACACAATAACTTCCACATCCCCATTTCTTGTCTAACACCCTCTGTGTTACTGATCGATATCCAACTCCCTTTCAAATGTTATTTCTACCATCAGCTTCAACCAGGGAACCAGACAAACCAGGAAACTACAGACCGGTGAGCCTGACCTCGGTGGTGGGCAAGTTGTTGGAGGGAATCCTGAGGGACAGGGCGTACATGTATTTGGAAAGACAAGGACTGATTCGGGATAGTCAACATGGCTTTGTGCGTGGGAAATCATGTCTCACAAACTTGATTGAGTTTTTTGAAGAAGTAACAAAGAAAATTGATGAGGGCAGAGCAGTAGATGTGATCTATATGGACTTCAGTAAGGCGTTCGACAAGGTTCCCCATGGGAGACTGATTAGCAAGGTTAGATCTCATGGAATACAGGGAGAACTAGTCATTTGGGTACAGAACTGGCTCAAAGGTACAAGACAGAGGGTGGTGGTGGAGGGTTGTTTTTCAGACTGGAGGCCTGTGACCAGTGGAGTGCCACAAGGATCGGTGCTGGGCCCTCTACTTTTTGTCATTTTCATAAATGATTTGGATGTGAGCATAAGAGGTACAGTTAGTAAGTTTGCAGATGACACCAAAATTGGAGGTGTAGTGGACAGCGAAGAGGGTTACCTCACATTACAACAGGATCTTGACCAGATGGGCCAATGGGCTGAGGAGTGGCAGATAGACTTTAATTCAGATAAATGCGAGGAGCTGCATTTTGGGAAAGCAAATCTTAGCAGGACTTATACACTTAATGGTAAGGTCCTAGGGAATGTTGCTGAACAAAGGGACCTTGGAGTGCAGGTTCCTAGCTCCTTGAAATTGGAGTTGCAGGTAGATAGGATAGTGAAGAAGGCGTTTGGTATGCTTTCCTTTATTGGTCAGAGTATTGAGTACAGGAGTTGGGAGGTCATGTTGTGGCTGTACAGGACATTGGTTAGGCCACTGTTGGAATATTGCGTGCAATTCTGGTCTCCTTCCTATCGGAAAGATGTTGTGAAACTTGAAAGGGTTCAGAAAAGATTTACAAGGATGTTGCCAGGGTTGGAGGATTTGAGCTATAGGTTGAGGTTGAAATGGCTTGGGCTGTTTTCCCTGGAGTGTTGCAGGCTGAGGGGTGACCTTATAGAGGTTTATAAAATCATGAGGGGCATGGATAGGGTAAATAGACAAAGTCTTTTCCCTGGAGTCGGAGAGTCCAGAACTAGAGGGCATAGGTTTAGGGTAAGAGGGGAAAGATATAAAAGGGACCTAAGGGGCAACTTTTTCACCCAGAGGGTGGTACGGGTATGGAATGAGCTGCCAGAGGATGTGGTGGAGGCTGGTACAATTGCAACATTTAAGAGGCATTTGGATGGGTATATGAATAGGAAGGGTTTGGAGGGATATGGGCCGGGTGCTGGCAGGTGGGACTAGATTGGGTTGGGAAATCTGGTTGGCATGGATTGGTTGGACTGAAGGGTCTGTTTCCATACATCTCTATGACTCTATAACCAACTTTTCAGGGAGAATGCTCCAATAATCCTCTCAGTTAAAGAAAATTCACATTTCCCTCCCCATCTCACTCTCTGTTCTCTAGTTGTTCACTCACTCAACAAGGGGAATAGTTTCTCACTCTGTTGAAACCTATCGCCATTTTTAAAAATAATTATTCACTCAGAGGATGTGGAGAGAGTGAGGCCTACAGGTGCTGGAGAGTCAGAGCTGATAAAGTGTGGCACAGGACCCTTCATCAGGAATGTCTTATACCTGAAACGTTGACTCTCTTGCTCCTCAGCTGTGCTTTTCCAGCATTAACAGCCCGTCCCTAGTTGCCCCTTGATAAGGTGGCAGTAAGCCCCTGTGATAGACTCACAATCCCCCCAAGGGAGAGAATTCCAGGATTCTGACCCCGTGACCCTGAGGGAATGGTGATATATTTCCGAGTCAGGATGACTGTAATCCCGAGCGGAACTTGCAGGATTCACTGTTTCAATGAAGCTGGTTTTCTCGATGATAGTGAGTGTGGGTTTGGAGTTTACTATCTCTGGACCTTGGTTGAGTTATTACAGATGGTACACACTGCTGCCATGTGCAGCACTGACCAAAGGGATCAATGTGGAAGGTGGTGCCAAAATGTAGGCTCCTACATTATTGTTATGTCTCTCTGATCCCCAACCTCTGTGTCTGCACTAACACAGCAATATTGACAAAGCCACTGGAAATGTAAGAGATGATTCATATTTTACAAAATAACTGCTTTTCACCTCATTTTATGCTCCACAACACTTTATACATCCTGTGCTCTCCCTGACATGGCAACTTCTGTGGTTTAGCAAAGTTAAAAATCCCACAACCCCAGGTTATGGTCCACCAGGTTTAATTGGAAGCACTAGCTTTCGGAGCTCTGCTCCTCCACCAGGTGGTTGTGGAGTAGGATCATAGGACACAGTATTTATAGCAAAATATCAGAGCTGAAAATGTGTTCCTGGAAAAGCGTAGCAGGTCAGGCAGCATCCAAGGAGCAGGAGAATCAACGTTTCGGGCATGAGCCCTACTTCAGGAATTTCATGAAGAAGGGCTTATGCCCGAAACGTCGATTCTCCTGCTCCTTGGATGCACACACAATGAAAGAGTTACTGTGCAGTGACAGACAATCCCAGTGAGTGAGATACTGTGCAATGTCGGACAATCCCAGTGAGTATTATCCTGTGCAGTGTCTGACAATCCCCGTGAGTGAGATACTGTGCAGTGTCTGACAATCCCAGTGAGTGAGATACTTGCAGTGTCTGACTATCCCAGTGAATGAGATGCTGTGCAGTGTTTGACTATCCCAGTGAGTGTGTTACTGTGCAGTGTCTGAATATCCCAGTGAGTCAGATACTGTGCAGTGTCTGACAAGCCCAGTGAGTGAGATACTGTGCAGTGTCTGACAATCCCCGTGAGAGAGATACAGTGCAGTGTCTGACAATCCCAGTGAGTGAGATACAGTGCAGTGTCTGACTATCCCAGTGAGTGAGATACAGTGCAGTGTCTGACTATCCCAGTGAGTGAGATACAGTGCAGTGTCTGACTATCCCAGTGAGTGAGATACTGTGCAGTGTCTGACAATCCCAGTGAGTGAGATACAGTGCAGTGTCTGACTATCCCAGTGAGTGAGATACAGTGCAGTGTCTGACAATCCCCGTGAGTGAGATACAGTGCAGTGTCTGACTATCCCAGTGAGTGAGATACAGTGCAGTGTCTGACTATCCCAGTGAGTGAGATACAGTGCAGTGTCTGACTATCCCAGTGAGTGAGATACAGTGCAGTGTCTGACTATCCCAGTGAGTGAGATACTGTGCAGTGTCTGACAATCCCCGTGAGAGAGATACAGTGCAGTGTCTGACAATCCCAGTGAGTGAGACACTGTGCAGTATCTGGCAATCCCAGTGAGTGAGATACAGTGCAATATCTGACAATCCCAGTGAGTGAGATACAGTGCAGTGTCTGACTATCCCAGTGAGTGAGATACTGCGCAGTGTGTGACAATCCCAGTGAGTGAGATACAGTGCAGTGTCTGACTATCCCAGTGAGTGAGATACTGTGCAGTGTCTGACAATCCCAGTGAGTGAGATCCTGTGCACTCAGGCAATCCCAGTGAGTGATAACCTGTGAACTCAGACAATCCCAGTGAGTGAGATACTGTGCAGTGTCTGACAATCCCCGTAATTGAGATACTGTGCAGTGTCTGACTATCCCAGTGAGTGAGACACTGTGCAGTATCTGGCAATCCCAGTGAGTGAGATACAGTGCAATATCTGGCTATCCCAGTGAGTGAGATACAGTGCAGTGTCTTACAATCCCAGTGAGTGATACACTGTGCAGTGTCTGTCAATCTCATTGAGTGAGATACTGTGCAGCATCTGACAATCCCAGTGATTGAGATACAGTGCAGTGTCTGACAATCCCCATGAGTGAGATACTGTGCAGTGTCTGAGAATCCCAGAGAGTGAGATACTGTGCAGTGTGTGACCATCCCAGTGAGTGAGATACTGTGCAGTGTGTGACAATCCCAATGAGTGAGATACTGTGCAATGTCAGACAATCCCAGTGAGTGAGACACTGAGCAGTGTCTGACTATCCCAGTGAGTGAGATACTGTGCAATGTCTGACAATTCCAGTGAGTGAGATACTGTGCAGTGTCTGACAATCCCAGTGAGTGAGATACTCTGCAGTGTCTGACAATCCCCGTGTGTGAGATACTGTGCAGTGTCTGACTAAGCCAGTGAATGAGATACTGTGCAGTGTCTGACTATCCCAGTGAGTGGGTTACTGTGCAGTGTCTGACTATCGCAGTGAGTCAGATACTGTGCAGTGCCAGACAATCTCAGTGAGAGAGTTACTGTGCAGTGTGCGGCAATCTCAGTGAGTGAGATACTGTGCAATGTCGGACAATCCCAGTGAGTGTTATGCTGTGCAGTGAGTGACAATCCCAGTGAGAGAGATTCTGTGCACTCAGACAATCCCCGTGAGTGAGATACAGTGCAGTGTCTGACAATCCCAGTGACTGTGATACTGTGCAGTGTCTGACCATCCCGGTGAGTGAGATACAGTGCAGTGTCTGACAATCCCAGTGAGTGAGATACTTTGTAGTGTCTGACAATCCCCGTGAGTTCGATACTGTGCAGTGTCAGACAATCCCAGTGAGTGAGATACTGTGCAGTGTCAGAGGATCCCAGTGTCTGGGATACTGTGCAGTGTCTGACTATCCCAGTAAGTGAGTTCTTGTGCAGTGTCAGACATTCCCAGTGAGTGAGATACCGTGCAGTGTCAGACAATCCCGTGTGAGTGAGATACTGTGCAGTGTCAGACAATCCCAGTGAGTGAGATATCGTGCAGTGTCAGGCAATCCCAGTGAGTGAGATACTGTGCAGTGTCTGACAATCCCAGTGAGTGAGATAGTGTGCAGTGTCTGACAATCCCAGTGCGTGAGATACTGTGCAGTGTCTGCCAATCCCAGTGAGTGAGATTCTGTGCAATGTCAGGCAATCCCAGTGACTGCGATACTGTGCAGTGTCTGACAATTCCAGTGATTGAGATACTTTGCAGTGTCTGACAATCCCAGTGAGTGAGATACTGTGCAGTGTCTGACAATCCCCGTGTGTGAGATACTGTGCAGTGTCTGACAATCCTCGTGTGTGAGATACTGTGCAGTGTCTGACAATCCTCGTGAGTGAGATACTGTGCAGTGTTTGACTATCACAGTGAGTGTGTTACTGTGCAGTGTCTGAATATCCCAGTGAGTCAGATACTGTGCAGTGTCTGACAATCCCAGTGAGTGAGATCCTGTGCACTCAGACAATCCCAGTGAGTGAGATACTGTGCAGTGTGTGGCAATCTCAGTGAGTGAGATACTGTGCAATGTCGGACAATCCCAGTGAGTGTTATGCTGTGTAGTGTGTGACAATCCCAGTGAGTGAGATCCTGTGCACTCAGACAATCCCAGTGAGTGAGATACTGTGCAGTGTCTGACAATCCCAGTGAGTGAGATACTGTGCAGTGTCTGACAATCCCCGTGAGTGAGATACAGTGCAGTGTCTGACAATCCCAGTGAGTGAGATACTGTGCAATGTCTGACAATCCCCGTGAGTGATAGACAGTTTAGTGTCTCACAATCCCAGTGAGTGAGATACTGTGCAGTGTCTGACAATCCCAGTGAGTGAGATACTGTGCAGTGTCTGACAATCCCATTGAGTGAGACACTGCGCAGTGTCTGATAATCCCCGTGAGTTCGATACTGTGCAGTGTCAGACAATCCCAGTGAGTGAGATACTATGCAGTGTCTGACAATCCCCGTGAGTGATATACAGTGCAGTGTCTGACAATCCCAGTGAGTGAGATAGTGTGCAGTGTCTGACAATCCCCGTGAGTGAGATACAGTGCAGTGTCTGACAATCCCAGTGACTGTGATACTGTGCAGTGTCTGACCATCCCGGTGAGTGAGATACAGTGCAGTGTCTGACAATCCCAGTGAGTGAGATACTTTGTAGTGTCTGACAATCCCCGTGAGTTCGATACTGTGCAGTGTCAGACAATCCCAGTGAGTGAGATACTGTGCAGTGTCAGAGGATCCCAGTGTCTGGGATACTGTGCAGTGTCTGACTATCCCAGTAAGTGAGTTCTTGTGCAGTGTCAGACATTCCCAGTGAGTGAGATACCGTGCAGTGTCAGACAATCCCGTGTGAGTGAGATACTGTGCAGTGTCAGACAATCCCAGTGAGTGAGATATCGTGCAGTGTCAGGCAATCCCAGTGAGTGAGATACTGTGCAGTGTCTGACAATCCCAGTGAGTGAGATAGTGTGCAGTGTCTGACAATCCCAGTGAGTGAGATACTGTGCAGAATCTCACCATCCCAGTGAGTGAGATACTGTGCAGTGTCAGACAATCCCAGTGAGTGAGATATCGTGCAGTGTCTGACAATCCCAGTGAGTGAGATACTGTGCAGTGTCAGACATACCCAGTGAGTGAGATACTGTGCAGAATCTGACCATCCCAGTGAGTGAGATGCTGTGCAGGGTCTGACAATCCCAGTGAGCGAGATATCGTGCAGTGTCAGGCAATCCCAGTGAGTGAGATACTGTGCATTGCCTGACAATCCCAGTGAGTGTGATACTGTGCAGTGACTGACCATTCCAGTGAGTGAGTTATTTTGCAGTGTCTGACAATCCCAGTGAGTGAGATACAGTGCATTGCCTGACAATCCCAGTGAGTGAGATTCTGTGCGGAGTTCGACAATCCCAGTGAGTGTGATACTGTGCAGTGACTGACCATTCCAGTGAGTGAGTTACTTTGCAGTGTCTGACAATCCCAGTGAGTGAGATACTGTCCAGCGTCAGATGATCCCAGTGTCTGAGATAGTCTCAGTGAGTGAGATACTGTGCGGAGCCAGATAATCCCAGTGAGCGAGATTCTGTGCAGTATCTGATACCCCCAGTTAGTGAGATACTGTGCAGTGCCTGACAGTCCCAGTGAGTGAGATACTGTGCAGTATCAGGCAATTCCAGTGAGTGAGATACTGTGCAGTGTCTGACAATCCCAGTGAGTGAGATACTGTGCAGTGTCTGACCATCCCAGTGAGTGAGATACTGTGCAGTGTCAGACAATCCCAGTGAGTGAGATATCGTGCAGTGTCAGGGAATCCCAGTGAGTGAGATATCGTGCAGTGTCAGAGAATCCCAGTGAGTGAGATACTGTGCAGTGTCTGACAATCCCAGTGAGTGAGATACTGTGCAGAATCTGACCATCCCAGTGAGTGTGTTACTGTGCAGTGTCAGACATTCCTAGTGAGTGAGACACTGTGCAGTGTTAGACAATCCCAGTGAGTGAGATATCGTGCAGTGTCAGGCAATCCCAGTGAGTGAGATACTGTGCAGTGTCAGACATTCCCAGTGAGTGAGACACTGTGCATTGCCTGACAATCCCAGTGAGTGAGATTCTGTGCAGTGTTAGACAATCCCAGTGAGTGTGATACTGTGCAGTGACTGACCATTCCAGTGAGTGAGTTACTTTGCAGTGTCTGACAATCCCAGTGAGTGAGATACTGTCCAGCGTCAGACAGTCTCAGTGAGTGAGATACTGTGCAGTGTCAGACAATCCCAGTGAGTGAGATACTGTGCAGTGTCAGATGATCCCAGTGTCTGAGATACTGAGCAGTGTCTGACAATCCCAGTGAGTGAGATACTGTGCAGTGTCAGACAATCCCAGTGAGTGAGATACTGTGCAGTGTCAGATGATCCCAGTGTCTGAGATACTGAGCAGTGTCTGACAATCCCAGTGTCTGAGATACTGAGCAGTGTCAGACAATCCCCGTCCGTGAGATACTGTGCAGTGTCTGACCATCCCAGTGAGTGAGTTACTGTGCATTGTCAGACATTCCCAGTGAGTGAGATTCTGTGCATTGTCAGACATTCCCAGTGAGTGAGATTCTGTGCAGTGTTAGACAATCCCAGTGAGTGAGATACTGTGCAGTGACTGACCATTCCAGTGAATGAGATACTGTCCAGCGTCAGACATTCTCAGTGAGTGAGATACTGTGCAGTGTCTGACAATCCCAGTGAGTGAGATACTGTGCAGTGTCTGACAATCCCCGTGAGTGAGATACTGTGCAGTGTGGGTAGATCCCACACTGTGTGTGTCTGCGTGTGACTGTGTCTGTGTCTGCATCTGTGTCTGTGTGTCTGTATGTGTCTGTATGGAGAAAGTGAGGACTTCAGATGCTGGAGATCAGAGCTGAAAAATGTGTTGCTGGAAAAGCGCAGCAGGTCGGGCAGCATCCAAGGAGCAGGAGAATCGACGTTTTGGGCATGAGCCCTTGTTCAGGAATGAGGAAAGTGTGTCCAGCAGGCTAAGATAAAAGGTAGGTGGGGGGAGGGGAAATGAGGAAGCTGGAGAAATCTGAGTTCATCCCTTGTGGTTGGAGGGTTCCTAGGCGGAAGATGAGGCGCTCTTCCTCCAACCGTCGTGTTGCTATGGTCTGGTGATGGAGGAGTCCAAGGACCTGCATGTCCTTGGCGGAGTGGGAGGGGGAGTTGAAGTGTTGAGCCATGGGGTGGTTGGGTTGGTTGGTCCGGGTGTTCCAGAGGTGTTCTCTGAAACGTTCCGCAAGTAGGCGGCCTGTCTCCCCAATATAGAGGAGGCCACATCGGGTGCAGCGGATGCAGTAAATGATGTGTGTGGAGGTGCAGGTGAATTTGTGACGGATATGGAAGGATCCCTTGGGGCCTTGGAGGGAAGTGAGGGGGAAGGTGTGGGCGCAAGTTTTGCATTTCTTGCGGTTGCAGGGGAAGGTGCCGGGAGTGGAGGTTGGGTTGGTGGGGGGTGTGGACCTGACGAGGGAGTCACAGAGAGAGTGGTCTTTTCAGAATGCTGATAGAGGACGGGAGGGAAATACATCCCTGGTGGTGGGATCCGTTTGGAGGTGGCGGAAATAACGAAGGATGATACGATGTATCTGGAGGTTGGTGGGGTGGTGGGTGAGGACCAGTGGGGTTCGGTCCTGGTGGCGATTGGAGGGGCGGGGCTCAAGGGCGGAGGAGCGGGAAGTGGAGGAGATGTACCATCGTCGACCACATCTGCGGGGAAATTGCAGTCTTTGAAGAAGGAGGCCATCTGGGTGGTACGGTATTGGAACTGGTCCTCCTGGGAGCAGATGCGGCGGAGACGAAGGAATTGGGAATATGGGATGGCGTTTTTACAGGGGGCCGGATGGGGGTAGGTGTAGTCTAGGTAGCTGTGGGAGTTGGTCGGTTTATAATAAATGTCCGCGTTGATTCGGTTGCCCGAGATAGAAATGAAGTGTGCGTGTGTCTGTGTGTGTGCCTGTGTGTCTGCGTGTGCGTGTCTGTGCATGTCAATGTGTGTATATGTGTTTAGGAGTATCTGTGTGAGGCTGTGTGTCTGTGTGTGTCTGTGTCTGTATGTGTGTATGAGTGTGTGTGTGAGTGTGTGTGTGTCTGTGTGCATGTCTGTGTGTGCATGCCTGTACGTATGCGTGTGTGTGTGTGCCTGTGTGTGTGTGAGTATGTGAGTGTGTGTGTGTGTCTGTGTGTGTGTGTTTGTCCGTGTGTGTGTCTGCGTGTCTGTGTGTGCGTGTCTGTGTGTGTGTGTGTCTATGTGTCTGTGTGTGTGTGTGTCTGTGTGCATGTCTGTGTGTGTGTATGAGTGTGTGAGTGTGCGTGTGTGTGTGTGCGTGTGTGTGTCTGCGTGTCTGTGTGTGCATGTGTCTATGTGTCTGTGTCTGTGGGTGTGTGCGTGTGTGTGTCTGTGTGTGTGAGTGTGTCTGTGTGTGTCTTTGTGTGTGTCTCTGTGTGTGTGTCCGTGTGTGTGTCTGCGTGTGTGTGTCTGTGTGTGCATGTCTGTGCGTGTGTCTCTGTGTCTGTGGGTGTCTGCATGTGTGTGTCTGTGTGTGTGAGTGTGTCTATGTGAGTGTGTCTGTGTGTGACTGTGTCTGTGTGTGTGAGTTTGTGTGTGACTGTGTGTGTGTCAGTATGTGAGTATGTCTGTGTGTGTGAGTGTGTCTGTGTGTGAGTGTGTATAGTGCAATGGTGGTCCAGGCCGTTCAGCCTCAGACCTTCAGGTGACCATCCTCTAAGGCACACTCACTCACTCACACTCACTCACACACACATACACATGCTCAATCACACTCATTCACACACACACTCTCACACACGCACTTGCACACACTCACTCACACTCACACTCCCGCACACTCATGCACACACACACACATAGACTCACACACTCACACACTCACACACGCACTCACACATGCACTCACACACACACTCACACACACTTACACATGCATTGTCACAGACTCATGCACACACACACGCACACTCACACACACACACTCATGCACAACACTCTCACACACACACACTCACTCACACACACATTCACACATGCACACTCACACACATGCACTCATATACACACACACACACACGCACACTCACACTCATGCACACACACTCACACTCACGCACACACTCACACTCACGCACACACTCACACACGCACACAGACACACACACTCACGCACACTCATGCACACACGCACACACACACACTATCACACACTTACACACACACTCACACACACTCACGCACACACACTCACTCACACACTCGCATACACACACATGCACACTCACACTCACACATGCACTATATCACACTCACAAGCACGTACTCACACAAATGCACTCACACTCACACACACTCTCACACACACACGCTCAAACACACGCACACTCGCACACACACGCACACTCACACACACTTACACATGCATATTCACACACACTCATGCACACACATGCACGCACACTCACACACACACACTCACACACTCACACATGCACACTCACACACACACACTCACACATGCACACTCACGCCCTCACACTTACAAACACACTCACACACACACACTCGCACACATGCACTCATGCACACTCATGCACACTCACGCAGACACACACACGCACATACACACTCACTCACACACTCACACACACACACTCACACACATATGCACACTCACACGCACACGTACACTCACACACACACGTGCACACTCACACACACACGCACACTCACTCACACACACGCACACACACATGCACACTCATACACACGCACACACTCCCACTCGCACATTCACACACACATTCACACATGCGCACTCACACGATCGCACTTGCACTCACACTCACACACTCACATACACTCACACCCACTCACGTGCACACACACACTCAGACACATGCACACTCACACTCCCACGCACTCATGCACACACTCACACTCACACACGGTCAAACACACTCATGCACACACACACTCACACTCGCACGCACTCACACACACACTCGCACACACATGCGCACTCACACACACTCAAGCACACTCATGCACACACTCTCTCACACTCACATGCACGCTCACACTCACAAACTCACACACACACTTACACACGCAAAGGCACACACACACACACTCACACATGCACACACATGCACACTCACACACACACACTAACACTCAGACACACACGCACACTCACTCTCACACACACTCATTCACACACTCTCCCACACACTCACATGCACACTCACACTCACAAACTCACACACACGCACACTCACACACACACTTATACACGCATACTCACACACACTCACACTCACACACACACTCACAGATGCACACACACACTCACACACACACACACACATAGACTCACACACTCACTCACACATGCACACACACACACTCACACATGCACACACACACTCACACATGCACACTCACACTCACACATGCACACTCACACACACTCACACACACACACACGCACACAATCACACTCACTCACACACACACTCACACAAACACACTCACACATGCACACACACATGCACACACACACACTCACGCACACTCACACACACTCACACACACTCACACACGCACACAATCACACTCACTCACACACACACTCACACATTCACACTCACACATTCACATGCACACAATAACACTCGGACACACACTCTCACAGACACGCACACACTCGCACACACACTCACACACACTCATGCACACTCGCACACACACAAGCACACTCACTCACACTCGCGCACACTCATGCACACACTCACACACACACTCACACACAGACTCACACACTCACATACACACTCACACATGCACACTCACACACACTCTCACACACGCGCATGCACATCCAAGCACACACACATGCATACATACACACACATTCACACACATATGCACGCACACACACGCGCGCACACTCACACAAAAACACACACTCACACACACTCATGCACACACACGCACACTCACACACACACACTCACACATGCACACACTCACACACACCCACGCACACTCACATACACGGTCAAACACACTCATGCACACACTCATACATAGTCACACACACACACTCACCCTCACTCACACACACACGCACACTCACACATACTCACACACACACACTCACACACACACACTCACACACATAGACTCACACACATAGACTCACACACATAGACTCACACACTCTCACACACTCACACACATAATAGCACACACGCAATGCACATACAAGCACACACACACATGCATACATACACACACACATTCACGCACATATGCACGCACGCACTCACGCACACACTCACACAAACACACACACACTCACACATGCACACTCACACACACTCACACACGCACATTCACATGCACACAATAACACTCAGACACACACACACAGATGCGAACACACTCGCACACACACTCACACACACTCTGCCACTCGCACACACTCTCACACACGCACACTCACACTCGCGCACACACTCTCACACACTCATGCACACACACTCACTCACACACACGCACACTCACACTCACACATGCACACTCACACACATTCACACTCACACTCACACATGCACACTCGCACACATGCACACACACACTCACACACACTCATGCACACACTCTCACACACACCACACGCACACTCACACACACTCACACTTGCACACTCGCACACACTCACACACACACTCATGCACACACTCTCATGAACACACACTCGCACACACATGCACACTCACACACACTCACACATGCACACACACTCACACTTGCACACTCACATGCACGCACTCACACTCACGCACACACTCACTCACACACACTCGCACACTCACGCACACTCACACACTCATGCACACACTCTCACACACGCATACACATGCACACTCACACACACTCACACATGCATTCACATGCACGCTCACACTCACACACACTCATGCACACAGTCACACACACACGCACACTCACACACATGCTCAAACACACTCACGCACACACACTCGCACACGCACACTCACATACGTACACTCATACACACTCACACACTCACTCGCGCATACACACACCGACACACACAGACTTACATGCAGGTGTTCACAGAGTGACTCTTAATAGTGACTCCACCGATACACACCTGACTGCTCACACAACGTACACACGCGCTGAGTGACTCTAATGCTGTTTACATCCACATAAACACGCACACGCACAGACACACCCACATGCAGACAGTGACCTGACGGTGCTCTCACACATACACTCCCACTCCCCACACATAGTCACTGAGTGATGACTCGAATATTGACAATACAATCACTCACAGAGAGTGACTCTAATAACAGTTCCCCAGGCATACACAGAGTCACCTCACCCTCTTTTTGTCACTTGTATACAGTACATGGACATCGCTTGCTGGACCCAGTATTTACTGCCCTGTCCCTAGTTGCCCCTTGAGAAGGTGGGGGTGGTGGGTGGGGGGGGGAGGGGTGGGGAGGTAAGCTGCCTTCCTGCTGTGGAAGTGCCGGTGTCGGACTGGAGTGTGAAGGTAAACCTCTGGCAACACCAGGTTCAAGTCCACATGACAGCTCCCTGATGAGCAAGCTCGTGCTTCCAATTCAACCTGCTGGACTCGAGACCTGGTATTGTGGGAGTTTAATTTCTTGAACCGCTGCAGTCCACCTGCTGTGGGTTGACCCACACTGCCTTTAGGGAGGGGAATTCCAGGATTCTGACCCAGTGACTGTGAAGGAACAGCGATATATTTCCAAGTCAGGATGGGGAGGGGCTCGGAGGGGAACTTGCAGGGGGTGGTGTTCCCATGTACCTGCTGCCCCTGTCCTTCTGGATAGAAGTGGTCGTGGGTTTGGAAGGTGCTCCCTGTGGATCTTTGGTGAGTTCCTGCAGTGGGTCTTGTAGCTGGGACACACTGCTGCTACTGAGCGTCGGTGGAGGGAGGGAGGGGGATGTTTGTGGGTGTGGGGCCAATCAGGCAGTGGACAGCAGAAGGCTGGAAAAACCTGGCACCATCAGGAGGGGGAGAGGTCAATGTTTCAGGTGTAACCCTTCTTCAAGGGGAGGCATCTGTTTCTTATTCCATCTGGGTGGGAGCCGTGAGCCTAAGGGGCGTTGGAGAGTTGTTGCTACCTAGTGTTGGTAGTGGATGGGGAGTCAATTAGAGTCAGAGAGTCATAGAGCACAGGCCCTTTAGCCCATCCTGGTCGATGCTGACCAAAACGTCCACCATGCTAACCCCATTTCCCTGCACTTGGCCCATACCCTTCTCATCCTTTCCTATCGATGTATGTGTCCAAATGCCTTTTAGATGTTCATGTACCCGCCTCAGCCCCTTCCGCTGGCAGCTCATTCCATATGCGTACTACCCTCTGTGTAAAAGCATTGCCCCTCAGGTTCCCTTTTATTCTTTCCCCTCTCACCTTAAACTGATGCCCTCTAGTCCTCGCTCCCCCAACCCTGGGGAAAAAGCTCGAGTGCATTCACCCTACCCAGGCCTCTCATGATCTTATACACTTCTAGAAGATCTCCCCCCCCCCACCTTAATCTCAAACACTGTAAAGAGAAATGTCCTAGCTTGTCCAACCTCTCCCTATAACTCCGATCATTGAATCTTGGCAACATCCTTGTAAAATTTCTTCTGTCCTCTTTTCAGTTTAATAACAATCTTCCTCTACCAAGGTGACCAAAATAGAACACAATAGTCCCAAGTGTGGCCTCACCAACGTACTGTCTAACTGCAACCTAACCTCCCAACTTCTATACTCAGTGCCCTGACTGATGAAGGCCAGTGTGCCAAAAGCCGTCTTCACTGCCCTGTCTACCTGGGACTCCACTTTTAGAGAACCGTGCACCTGAACTCCAAGGTCCCTCTGTTCCACTCCACTCCTTAAGGCCCCACCATTCACCATGAAACTCCTCCCTTGGTTTGACTTTCCAAAGTGCAAGCCCTCACACTTGCCTATATTAAACTCCATTTGCCATTTCTCAGGCCACTTCCCCAGCTGATCAAGGTCCTGCTGCAGTTTCTGATAACCTTCCTCACTGCCCATGATACCGCCCACCCAAGTGTCATCAAACTTACTAATCATGCTTTGTACATTCTCATCCAAATCATTGATACAGATAACAAACAGCAATGAGCCCAGCACCGACCCCATAAGCACTCCCCCAGTCACAGGCCTCCAGTCCCACAGCATCCTTCCATTGTCACGCTCTGCTTCCTACCATCAAATTGATTGTGTATCCAATCTGCCAGCTCCCACTGGATTCCATGTGATCTAATCTGGTAACCCACTCACTGAGGTAGTCAGACACTGCACTGTATGTCACTCACAGGGATTGTCAGACACTGCACAGTATCTCAATTACGGGGATTGTCAGACACTGCACAGTATCTCACTCACTGGGATTGTCTGAGTGCACAGGATCTCACTCACTGGGATTGTCAGACACTGCACAGTATCTCACTCACTGGGATAGTCAGACACTGCACTGTATCTCACTCACCGGGATAGTCAGACACTGCACAGTATCTCACTCACTGGGATAGTCAGACACTGCACTGTATCTCACTCACTGGGATTGTCAGATACTGCACAGCATCTCACTCACTGGGATTGTCAGACACTGCACAGTATCTCAGTCACTGGCATTGCCAGATACTGCACAGTGTCTCACTCACTGGGATTGTCAGACACTGCACAATATCTCACTCACGGGGATTGTCAGACACTGCACTGTATCTCACTCACTGGGATTGTCAGACACTGCACTGTATCTCTCTCACGGGGATTGTCAGACACTGCACTGTATCTCTCTCATGGGGATTGTCAGACACTGCATAGTATCTAACTCACTGGGATGGTCTGACACTGCACAATATCTCACTCACTGGGATTGTCAGACACTGCACAAGAACTCACTCACTGGGATTGTCAGACACTGCACAGTAACTCTCTCACTGAGATCGTCTGACACTGCACAGTATCTGACTCACTGGGATATTCAGACACTGCACAGTAACACACTCACTGGGATTGTCAGACACTGCAAGTATCTCACTCACGGGGATTGTCAGACACTGCACAGTATCGAACTCACTGGGATTGTCTGACATTGCACAGAATCTCACTCACTGGGATTGGCAGACACTGCACAGTATCTCACTCACGGGGATTGTCAGACACAGCACAGTATCTCACTCACTGGGATTGTCTGAGTGCACAGGATCTCACTCACTGGGATTGTCACACACTGCACAGCATAACACTCACTGGGATTGTCCGACACTGCACAGTATCTCACTCACTGGGATTGTCACACACTGCACAGTATCTCACTCACTGGGATTGTCTGTCACTGCACAGTAACTCTCTCACTGAGATCGTCTGACACTGCACAGTACCTGACTCACTGGGATAGTCAGACACTGCACAGTAACCCACACACTGGGATAGTCAGACACTGCACAGTATCTCACTCACAGGGATTGTCAGACACTGCACAGTATCTCACTCACTGGGATTGTAAAATACTGCACTTGATCTCAATCACTGGGATTGTCAGACACTGCACAGTATCTCACTCACGGGGATTGTCAGACAGTGCACAGCAACTCACTCACAGGGAAGGTCAGACACTGCACAGTATCTCACTCACTGGAATAGTCAGACAGTGCCCAGTATCTCACTCACTGGGATAGTCAGATATTGCACAGTATCTCAGTCACTGGCATTGCCAGATACTGCACAGCATCTCACTCACTGGGATTGTCAGACACTGCACAGTATCTCACTCACTGGGATTGTAAAACACTGCACAGTATCTCACTCACGGGGATTGTCAGACACTGCACAGTATCTAACTCACTGGGATTGCCTGACACTGCACAGAATCTCACTCACTTGGAATGTCAGACACTGCACAGTATCTCACTCACGGGGATTGTCAGACAGTGCACAGCAACTCACTCACAGGGAAGGTCAGACACTGCACAGTATCTCACTCACTGGAATAGTCAGACAGTGCCCAGTATCTCACTCACTGGGATAGTCAGATATTGCACAGTATCTCAGTCACTGGCATTGCCAGATACTGCACAGCATCTCACTCACTGGGATTGTCAGACACTGCACAGTATCTCACTCACTGGGATTGTAAAACACTGCACAGTATCTCACTCACGGGGATTGTCAGACACTGCACAGTATCTAACTCAATGGGATTGCCTGACACTGCACAGAATCTCACTCACTTGGAATGTCAGACACTGCACAGTATCTCACTCACGGGGATTGTCAGAGAATGCACGAACACACTCACTGTGATTGTCAGATATTGCACAGTATCTCACTCACTGGGCTTGTCAGACACTGCACTGTATCTCTCTCATGGGGATTGTCAGACTCTGCACAGTATCACACTCACTGGGATGGTCAGACATTGCACAGTAACTCTCTAACTGAGATTGTCTGACACTGCACAGTATCTCATTCACTGGGATTGTGAGAAACTGCACTGTATCTCACTCACGGGGACTGTCAGACACTGCACAGTATCTCATTCACTGGGATTGTCAGACACTGCACAGTAACTCTCTCACTGAGATCGTCTGACGCTGCACAGTATCTGACTCACAGGGATAGTAAGACACTGCACAGTATCTCACTCACTGGGATTGTCAGACACTGCACAGTATCTCACTCACTGGGATTGTCAGACACTGCACTGTATCTCAATCACTGGGATTGTCAGACACTGCACAGTATCTCACTCACGGGGATTGTCAGAGAATGCACGAACACACTCACTGTGATTGTCAGATATTGCACAGTATCTCACTCACTGGGATTGTCAGACACTGCACCATATCTCACTCACTGGGATTGTCACACACTGCACAGTAACTCTCTCATGGGGATTGTCAGACACTACACAGTATCTCACTCATGGGGATTGTCAGACTCTGCAGAGTATCACACTCACTGGGATGGTCAGACATTGCACAGAATCTCCCTCACTGGGATTGTCTGTCACTGCACAGTAACTCTCTCACTGAGATTGTCACGCACTGCACAGTAACTCTCTCACTGAGATCGTCTGACACTGCACAGTATCTGACTCACTGGGATATTCAGACACTGCACTGTATCTCACTCACTGGGATAGTCAGACACTGCACAGTATCTCACTCACTGGGATTGTAAAACACTGCACGTGATCTCAATCACTGGGATTGCCAGACACTGCACAGTATCTAACTCACCGGGATTGTCAGACAGTGCACAGTATCTAACTCACAGGGAAGGTCAGACACTGCACAGTATCACACTCACTGGGATTGTCTGACACTGCACAGTATCTCACTCACGGGGATTGTCAGACACTGCACAGTATCTCACTCACGGGGATTGTCAGACACTGCACAGTATCTCACTCACTGGGATTGTCAGACACTGCACAGTAACTCTCTCACTGAGATCGTCTGACACTGCACAGTATCTGACTCACTGGGATATTCAGACACTGCACAGTAACACACTCACTGGGATTGTCAGACACTGCAAGTATCTCACTCACTGGGATTGTCAGACACTGCACAGTATCTCACTCACGCGGATTGTCAGACACTGCACAGTATCTAACTCACTGAGATTGTCTGACATTGCACAGAATCTCACTCACTGGGATTGGCAGACACTGCACAGTATCTCACTCACGTGGATTGTCAGACACAGCACAGTATCTCACTCACTGGGATTGAAAAACACTGCACGTGATCTCAATCACTGGGATTGTCAGACACTGCACAGTATCTAACTCACTGGGATTGTCAGACAGTGCACAGCATCTCACTCACAGGGAAGGTCAGACACTGCACATTATCACACTCACTGGGATTGTCTTACACTGTACAGTATCTCACTCACGGGGACTGTCAGACACTGCACAGTATCTCACTCACGGGGATTGTCACATACTGCACAGTATCTCACTCACTGGGATTGTCTGTCACTGCACATTATCTCACGCACTGGGATTGTCAGACACTGCACTGTATCTCACTCACTGCGATTGTCAGACACTGCACAGTATCTCACTCACGGGGATTGTCAGAGAATGCACGAACACACTCACTGTGATTGTCAGATATTGCACAGTATCTCACTCAATGGGATTGTCAGACACTGCACAGTAACTCTCTCACTGAGATCATCAGACAATGCACAGTATCTCACTCACTGGGCTTGTCAGACACTGCACTGTATCTCTCTCATGGCGATTGTCAGACACTACACAGTATCTCACTCATGGGGATTGTCAGACTCTGCAGAGTATCACACTCACTGGGATGGTCAGACATTGCACAGAATCTCACTCACTGGGATTGTAAAACACTGCACGTGATGTCAATCACTGGGATTGTCAGACACTGCACAGTATCTCACTCACGGGGATTGTCAGACAGTGCACAGCATCTCACTCACAGGGAAGGTCAGACACTGCACAGTATCACACTCACTGGGATTGTCAGACACTGCACAGTATCTCACTCACGGGGATTGTCACACACTGCACAGTATCTCACTCACGGGGATTGTCAGACACTGCACAGTATCTCACTCACTGGGATTGTCAGACACTGCACAGTAACTCTCTCACTGAGATCGTCTGACACTGCACAGTATCTGACTCACTGGGATATTCAGACACTGCACAGTATCTCACTCACTGGGCTTGTCAGACACTGCACTGTATCTCTCTCATGGGGATTGTCAGACTCTGCACAGTATCTCACTCATGGGGATTGTCAGACACTGCACAGTATCTAACTCACTGGGATTGTCTGACATTGCACAGAATCTCACTCACTGGGATTGGCAGACACTGCACAGTATCTCACTCACGTGGATTGTCAGACACAGCACAGTATCTCACTCACTAGGATTGTCTGAGTGCACAGGATCTCACTCACTGGGATTGTCACACACTGCACAGCATAACACTCACTGGGATTGTCCGACATTGCACAGTATCTCACTCACTGAGATTGTCAGACACTGCACAGTAACTCTCTCACTGAGATCATAAGACAATGCACAGTACCTCACTCACTGGGCTTGTCAGACACTGCACTGTATCTCTCTCATGGCGATTGTCAGACACTACACAGTATCTCACTCATGGGGATTGTCAGACTCTGCAGAGTATCACACTCACTGGGATGGTCAGACATTGCACAGAATCTCACTCACTGGGATTGTAAAACACTGCACGTGATGTCAATCACTGGGATTGTCAGACACTGCACAGTATCTAACTCACTGGGATTGTCAGACAGTGCACAGCATCTCACTCACAGGGAAGGTCAGACACTGCACAGTATCTCACTCACTGGGATTGTCTGACACTGCACAGTATCTCACTCACGGGGATTGTCAGACACTGCACAGTATCTCACTCACGGGAAATGTCAGACACTGCACAGTATCTCACTCACTGGGATTGTCTGACACTGCACAGTAACTTTCTCACTGAGATCGTCTGACACTGCACAGTATCTGACTCACTGGGATATTCAGACACTGCACAGTAACACACTCACTGGGATTGTCAGACACTGCAAGTATCTCACTCACTGGGATTGTCAGACACTGCACAGTATCTCACTCATGGGGATTGTCAGACACTGCACAGTATCCAACTCACTGGGATTGTCTGACATTGCACAGAATCTCACTCACTGGGATTGGCAGACACTGCACAGTATCTCACTCACTGGGATTGTCTGAGTGCACAGGATCTCACTCACTGGGATTGTCACACACTGCACAGCATAACACTCACTGGGATTGTCACACACTGCACCATATCTCACTCACTGGGATTGTCACACACTGCACAGTAACTCTCTCACTGAGATCGTCAGACAATGCACAGTATCTCACTCACTGGGCTTGTCAGACACTGCACTGTATCTCTCTCATGGGGATTGTCAGACTCTGCACAGTATCCAACTCACTGGGATTGTGAGAAACTGCACCGTATCTCACTCACGGGGACTGTCAGACACTGCACAGTATCTCATTCACTGGGATTGTGAGAAACTGCACTGTATCTCACTCACGGGGACTGTCAGACACTGCACAGTATCTCATTCACTGGGATTGTGAGAAACTGCACCGTATCTCACTCACTGGGATTGTCAGACACGGCACAGTATCTCACTCACGGGGATTGTCAGACACTGCACTGTATCTCACTCACGGGGATTGTCAGACACTGCACAGTATCTCACTCACTGGGCTTGTCAGACTCTGCACAGTAACTCTCTCACTGAGATCGTCTGACGCTGCACAGTATCTGACTCACTGGGATTGTCAGACACTGCACAGTATCTCACTCACGGGGATTGTCAGACACTGCACGGTATCTCACTCACGGGGAATGTCAGACACTGCACTGTATCTCACTCACTGCAATTGTCAGACACTGCACAGTATCTCACTCACTGGGATAGTCAGATACAGCACAGTATCTCACTCACTGGGATAGTCAGACACTGCACAGTATCTCACTCACGGGAAATGTCAGACACTGCACAGTATCTCACTCACTGGGATTGTCAGACACTGCACAATATCTCACTCACTGGGATTGTCAGACACTGCACAGTATCTCACTCACTGGGATTGTCAGACACTGCACAGTAACTCTCTCACTGAGATCGTCTGACGCTGCACAGTATCTGACTCAGGGATAGTAAGACACTGCACAGTATCTCACTCACTGGGATTGTGAGACACTGCACATCTCACGCACTGGGATTGTCAGACACTGCACAGTATCTCACTCACTGGGCTTGTCAGACTCTGCACTGTATCTCACACACGGGGATTGTCAGACCCTGCACAGTATCTCACTCACGGGGATTGTCAGACACTGCACGGTATCTCACTCACGGGGATTGTCAGACACTGCACTGTATCTCACTCACTGCAATTGTCAGACACTGCACAGTATCTCACTCACTGGGATAGTCAGATACAGCACAGTATCTCACTCACTGGGATTGTCAGACACTGCACAGTATCTCACTCACGGGGATTGTCAGACACTGCACAGTATCTCACTCACTGAGGTTGTCACACACTGCACAGTATCTCTCTCACTGTGATCGTCTGACACTGCACAGTATCTCTCTCACTGAGATTGTCTGACACTGCACAGTATCTGACTCACTGGGATCGTCAGACACTGCACAGTATCTCACTCACTGGGATTGTCAGACCCTGCACAGTATCTCACTCACTGGGATTGTCAGACCCTGCACAGTATCTCACTCACTGGGATTGTCAGACCCTGCACAGTATCTCACTCACGGGGATTGTCAGACACTGCACAGTATCTCACTCACAGAGATTGTCAGACACTGCACAGTATCTGACTCACTGGGATAGTCAGACACTGCACTGTATCTCCCACACGGGGATTGTCAGACACTGCACAATAACTCACTCACTGGGCTTGTCAGACTCTGCACTGTATCTCACACACGGGGATTGTCAGACACTGCACAGTATCTCACTCACTGGGATCGTCAGACACTGGACAGTAACTCTCTCACTGAGATTGTCTGACGCTGCACAGTATCTCACTCACAGGGATAGTAAGACACTGCACAGTATCTCACTCACTGGGATTGTCGGACACTGCACAGTATCTCACTCACTGGGATTGTCAGACACTGCACAGTATCTCACTCACGGGGATTGTCAGACACTGCACAGTATCTAACTCACTGGGATTGTCTGACATTGCACAGAATCTCACTCACTGGGATTGGCAGACACTGCACAGTATCTCACTCACGTGGATTGTCAGACACAGCACAGTATCTCACTCACGGGGATTGAAAAACACTGCACGTGATCTCAATCACTGGGATTGTCAGACACTGCACAGTATCACACTCACTGGGATTGTCTGACACTGTACAGTATCTCACTCACGGGTATTGTCACACACTGCACAGTATCTCACTCACTGGGATTGTCAGACACTGCACAGTAACTCTCTCACTGAGATCGTCTGACACTGCACAGTATCTGACTCACTGGGATATTCAGACACTGCACAGTAACACACTCACTGGGATTGTCAGACACTGCAAGTATCTCACTCACTGGGATTGTCAGACACTGCACAGTATCTCACTCACGGGGATTGTCAGACACTGCACAGTATCTAACTCACTGGGATTGTCTGACATTGCACAGAATCTCACTCACTGGGATTGGCAGACACTGCACAGTATCTCACTCACGGGGATTGTCAGACACAGCACAGTATCTCACTCACTGGGATTGTCTGAGTGCACAGGATCTCACTCACTGGGATTGTCACACACTGCACAGCATAACACTCACTGGGATTGTCCGACATTGCACAGTATCTCACTCACTGGGATTGTCACACACTGCACAGTATCTCACTCACTGGGATTGTCAGACACGGCACAGTAACTCTCTCACTGAGATCGTCTGACACTGCACAGTACCTGACTCACTGGGATAGTCAAACACTGCACAGAAACCCACACACTGGGATAGTCAGACACTGCACAGTATCTCACTCACTGGGATTGTCAGACAGTGCACAGCAACTCACTCACAGGGAAGGTCAGACACCGCACAGTATCTCACTCACTGGAATAGTCAGACAGTGCCCAGTATCTCACTCACTGGGATAGTCAGATATTGCACAGTATCTCAGTCACTGGCATTGCCAGATACTGCACAGCATCTCACTCACTGGGATTGTCAGACACTGCACAGTATCTCACTCACTGGGATTGTAAAACACTGCACAGTATTTCACTCACGGGGATTGTCAGACACTGCACAGTATCTAACTCACTGGGATTGCTTGACACTGCACAGAATCTCACTCACTGGGAATGTCAGACACTGCACAGTATCTCACTCACGGGGATTGTCAGAGAATGCACGAACACACTCACTGTGATTGTCAGATATTGCACAGTACCTCACTCACTGGGCTTGTCAGACACTGCACTGTATCTCTCTCATGGGGATTGTCAGACTCTGCACAGTATCACACTCACTGGGATGGTCAGACATTGCACAGTAACTCTCTAACTGAGATCGTCTGACACTGCACAGTATCTCATTCACTGGGATTGTGAGAAACTGCACTGTATCTCACTCACGGGGACTGTCAGACACTGCACAGTATCTCATTCATTGGGATTGTGAGAAACTGCACCGTATCTCACTCACTGGGATTGTCAGACACGGCACAGTATCTCACTCACTGGGATTGTCTGACACTGCACTGTATCACACTCACGGGGATTGTCAGACACTGCACAGTATCTCACTCACTGGGCTTGTCAGACTCTGCACTGTATCTCACACACGGGGATTGTCAGACACTGCACAGTATCTCACTCACTGGGATTGTCAGACACTGCACAGTAACTCTCTCACTGAGATCGTCTGACGCTGCACAGTATCTTACTCAGGGATAGTAAGACACTGCACAGTATCTCACTCACTGGGATTGTCAGACACTGCACATCTCACGCACTGGGATTGTCAGACATTGCACTGTATCTCACGCACTGGGATTGTCAGACACTGCACAGTATCTCACTCACTGGGATTGTCAGACACTGCACATTATCTCACGCACTGGGATTGTCAGACACTGCACTGTATCTCACTCACTGGGATTGTCAGACACTGCACAGTATCTCACTCACGGGGATTGTCAGAGAATGCACGAACACACTCACTGTGATTGTCAGATATTGCACAGTATCTCACTTACTGGGATTGTCAGACACTGCACAGTAACTCTCTCACCGAGATCATCAGACAATGCACAGTATCTCACTCACTGGGCTTGTCAGACACTGCACTGTATCTCTCTCATGGCGATTGTCAGACACTACACAGTATCTCACTCATGGGGATTGTCAGACTCTGCAGAGTATCACACTCACTGGGATGGTCAGACATTGCACAGAATCTCACTCACTGGGATTGTAAAACACTGCACGTGATATCAATCACTGGGATTGTCAGACACTGCACAGTATCTAACTCACTGGGATTGTCAGACAGTGCACAGCAACTCACTCACAGGGAAGGTCAGACACTGCACAGTATCTCACTCACTGGGATTGTCTGACACTGCACAGTATCTCACTCACGGGGATTGTCAGACACTGCACAGTATCTCACTCACTGGGATTGTCAGACACTGCACAGTAACTCTCTCACTGAGATCGTCTGACACTGCACAGTATCTGACTCACTGGGATATTCAGACACTGCACAGTAACACACTCACTGGGATTGTCAGACACTGCACAGTATCTCACTCATGGGGATTGTCAGACACTGCACAGTATCTAACTCACTGGGATTGTCTGACATTGCACAGAATCTCACTCACTGGGATTGGCAGACACTGCACAGTATCTCACTCACGTGGATTGTCAGACACAGCACAGTATCTCACTCACTGGGATTGTCCGACATTGCACAGTATCTCACTCACTGGGATTGTCACACACTGCACAGTATCTCACTCACTGGGATTGTCTGTCACTGCACAGTAACTCTCTCACTGAGATCGTCTGACACTGCACAGTACCTGACTCACTGGGATAGTCAGACACTGCACAGTAACCCACACACTGGGATAGTCAGATACTGCACTGTATCTCACTCACAGGGATTGTCAGACACTGCACAGTATCTCACTCACTGGGATTGTAAAACACTGCACTTGATCTCAATCACTGGGATTGTCAGACAGTGCACAGCAACTCACTCACAGGGAAGGTCAGACACTGCACAGAATCTCACTCACTGGAATAGTCAGACAGTGCCCAGTATCTCACTCACTGGGATAGTCAGATATTGCACAGTATCTCAGTCACTGGCATTGCCAGATACTGCACAGCATCTCACTCACTGGGATTGTCAGACACTGCACAGTATCTCACTCACTGGGATTGTAAAACACTGCACAGTATCTCACTCACGGAGATTGTCAGACACTGCACAGTATCTAACTCACTGGGATTGCCTGACACTGCACAGAATCTCACTCACTGGGAATGTCAGACACTGCACAGTATCTCACTCACGGGGATTGTCAGAGAATGCACGAACACACTCACTGTGATTGTCAGATATTGCACAGTATCTCACTCACTGGGCTTGTCAGACACTGCACTGTATCTCTCTCATGGGGATTATCAGACTCTGCACAGTATCACACTCACTGGGATGGTCAGACATTGCACAGTAACTCTCTAACTGAGATCGTCTGACACTGCACAGTATCTCATTCACTGGGATTGTGAGAAACTGCACTGTATCTCACTCACGGGGACTGTCAGACACTGCACAGTATCTCATTCACTGGGATTGTGAGAAACTGCACCGTATCTCACTCACTGGGATTGTCAGACACGGCACAGTATCTCACTCACTGGGATTGTCTGACACTGCACTGTATCTCACTCACGGGGATTGTCAGACACTGCACAGTATCTCACTCACTGGGCTTGTCAGACTCTGCACTGTATCTCACACACGGGGATTGTCAGACACTGCACAGTATCTCACACACGGGGATTGTCAGACACTGCACAGTAACTCTCTCACTGAGATCGTCTGACGCTGCACAGTATCTGACTCACAGGGATAGTAAGACACTGCACAGTATCTCACTCACTGGGATTGTCAGACACTGCACAGTATCTCACTCACTGGGATTGTCAGACACTGCACAGTATCTCACGCACTGGGATTGTCAGACACTGCACTGTATCTCACTCACTGGGATTGTCAGACACTGCACAGAATCTCACTCACTGGGAATGTCAGACACTGCACAGTATCTCACTCACGGGGATTGTCAGAGAATGCACGAACACACTCACTGTGATTGTCAGATATTGCACAGTACCTCACTCACTGGGCTTGTCAGACACTGCACTGTATCTCACTCATGGGGATTGTCAGACTCTGCACAGTATCACACTCACTGGGATGGTCAGACATTGCACAGTAACTCTCTAACTGAGATTGTCTGACACTGCACAGTATCTCATTCACTGGGATTGTGAGAAACTGCACTGTATCTCACTCACGGGGACTGTCAGACACTGCACAGTATCTCATTCACTGGGATTGTGAGAAACTGCACCGTATCTCACTCACTGGGATTGTCAGACACGGCACAGTATCTCACTCACTGGGATTGTCTGACACTGCACTGTATCTCACTCACGGGGATTGTCAGACACTGCACAGTATCTCACTCACTGGGCTTGTCAGACTCTGCACTGTATCTCACACACGGGGATTGTCAGACACTGCACAGTATCTCACTCACTGGGATTGTCAGACACTGCACAGTAACTCTCTCACTGAGATCGTCTGACGCTGCACAGTATCTGACTCACAGGGATAGTAAGACACTGCACAGTATCTCACTCACTGGGATTGTCAGACACTGCACAGTATCTCACTCACTGGGATTGTCAGACACTGCACATTATCTCACGCACTGGGATTGTCAGACACTGCACTGTATCTCACTCACTGGGATTGTCAGACACTGCACAGTATCTCACTCACGGGGATTGTCAGAGAATGCACGAACACACTCACTGTGATTGTCAGATATTGCACAGTATCTCACTCACTGGGATTGTCAGACACTGCACCATATCTCACTCACTGGGATTGTCACACACTGCACGGTAACTCTCTCACTGAGATCATCAGACAATGCACAGTATCTCACTCACTGGGCATGTCAGACACTGCACTGTATCTCTCTCATGGGGATTGTCAGACACTACACAGTATCTCACTCATGGGGATTGTCAGACTCTGCACAGTATCACACCCACTGGGATGGTCAGACATTGCACAGAATCTCCCTCACTGGGATTGTCTGTCACTGCACAGTAACTTTCTCACTGAGATTGTCACAGACTACACGTGATCTCAATCACTGGGATTGTCAGACACTGCACAGTATCTCACTCACTGCGATTGTCAGACATTGCACAGTATCTCACTCACTGGGATTGTCAGACAGTGCACCGCATCTCACTCACAGGGAAGGTCAGACACTGCACAGTATCACACCCACTGGGATTGTCTGACACTGCACAGTATCTCACTCACGGGGATTGTCAGACACTGCACCATATCTCACTCACTGGGATTGTCACACACTGCACAGTAACTCTCTCACTGAGATTGTCAGACAATGCACAGTATCTCACTCACTGGGCTTGTCAGACACTGCACTGTATCTCTCTCATGGGGATTGTCAGACTCTGCACAGTATCTAACTCACTGGGATTGTGAGAAACTGCACCGTATCTCACTCACGGGGACTGTCAGACACTGCACAGTATCTCATTCACTGGGATTGTGAGAAACTGCACTGTATCTCACTCACGGGGACTGTCAGACACTGCACAGTATCTCATTCACTGGGATTGTGAGAAACTGCACCGTATCTCACTCACTGGGATTGTCAGACACGGCACAGTATCTCACTCACGGGGATTGTCAGACACTGCACTGTATCTCACTCACGGGGATTGTCAGACACTGCACAGTATCTCACTCACTGGGCTTGTCAGACTCTGCACTGTATCTCACACACGGGGATTGTCAGACACTGCACGGTATCTCACTCACGGGGATTGTCAGACACTGCACTGTATCTCACTCACTGCAATTGTCAGACACTGCACAGTATCTCACTCACTGGGATAGTCAGACACTGCACAGTATCTCACTCACGGGAAATGTCAGACACTGCACAGTATCTCACTCACTGGGATTGTCAGACACTGCACAATATCTCACTCACTGGGATTGTCAGACACTGCACAGTATCTCACTCACGGGGATTGTCAGACACTGCACAGTATCTCACTCACTGAGGTTGTCACACACTGCACAGTATCTCTCTCACTGTGATCGTCTGACACTGCACAGTATCTCTCTCACTGAGATTGTCTGACACTGCACAGTATCTGACTCACTGGGATCGTCAGACACTGCACAGTAACCCACTCACTGGTATAGTCAGACACTGCACAGTATCTCACTCACTGGGATTGTCAGACCCTGCACAGTATCTCACTCACGGGGATTGTCAGACACTGGAGACTGTCTCACTCACGGGGATTGTCAGACACTGCACAGTATCTGACTCACTGGGCTTGTCAGACTCTGCACATTAACTCTCTCACTGAGATTGTCTGACGCTGCACAGTATCTGACTCACAGGGATAGTAAGACACTGCACAGTATCTCACTCACTGGGATTGTCAGACACTGCACCATATCTCACTCACTGGGATTGTCACACACTGCACAGTAACTCTCTCACTGAGATCATCAGACAATGCACAGTATCTCACTCACTGGGCATGTCAGACACTGCACTGTATCTCTCTCATGGGGATTGTCAGACACTACACAGTATCTCACTCATGGGGATTGTCAGACTCTGCACAGTATCACACTCACTGGGATGGTCAGACACTGCACAGGATCTCACTCACTGGGATTGTCTGACACTGCACAGCATAACACTCACTGGGATTGTCCGACATTGCACAGTATCTCACTCCCTGGGATTGTCACACACTGCACAGTCTCTTACTCACTGGGATTGTCTGTCACTGCACAGTAACTCTCTCACTGAGATCGTCTGACACTGCACAGTACCTGACTCACTGGGATAGTCAGACACTGCACAGTAACCCACACACTGGGATAGTCAGACACTGCACAGTATCTCACTCACAGGGATTGTAAAACACTGCACTTGATCTCAATCACTGGGATTGTCAGACACTGCACAGTATCTCACTCACTGGGATTGTCAGACAGTGCACAGCAACTCACTCACAGGGAAGGTCAGACACTGCACAGTATCTCACTCACTGGAATAGTCAGACAGTGCCCAGTATCTCACTCACTGGGATAGTCAGATATTGCACAGTATCTCAGTCACTGGCATTGCCAGATACTGCACAGCATCTCACTCACTGGGATTGTCAGACACTGCACAGTATCTCACTCACTGGGATTGTAAAACACTGCACAGTATCTCACTCACGGAGATTGTCAGACACTGCACAGTATCTAACTCACTGGGATTGCCTGACACTGCACAGAATCTCACTCACTGGGAATGTCAGACACTGCACAGTATCTCACTCACGGGGATTGTCAGAGAATGCACGAACACACTCACTGTGATTGTCAGATATTGCACAGTATCTCACTCACTGGGCTTGTCAGTCACTGCACTGTATCTCTCTCATGGGGATTGTCAGACTCTGCACAGTATCACACTCACTGGGATGGTCAGACATTGCACAGTAACTCTCTAACTGAGATCGTCTGACACTGCACAGTATCTCATTCACTGGGATTGTGAGAAACTGCACTGTATCTCACTCACGGGGACTGTCAGACACTGCACAGTATCTCATTCACTGGGATTGTGAGAAACTGCACCGTATCTCACTCACTGGGATTGTCAGACACGGCACAGTATCTCACTCACTGGGATTGTCTGACACTGCACTGTATCTCACTCACGGGGATTGTCAGACACTGCACAGTATCTCACTCACTGGGCTTGTCAGACTCTGCACTGTATCTCACACACGGGGATTGTCAGACACTGCACAGTATCTCACTCACTGGGATTGTCAGACACTGCACAGTAACTCTCTCACTGAGATCGTCTGACGCTGCACAGTATCTGACTCACAGGGATAGTAAGACACTGCACAGTATCTCACTCACTGGGATTGTCAGACACTGCACAGTATCTCACTCACTGGGATTGTCAGACACTGCACATTATCTCACGCACTGGTATTGTCAGACACTGCACTGTATCTCACTCACTGGGATTGTCAGACACTGCACAGTATCTCACTCACGGGGATTGTCAGAGAATGCACGAACACACTCACTGTGATTGTCAGATATTGCACAGTATCTCACTCACTGGGATTGTCAGACACTGCACCATATCTCACTCACTGGGATTGTCACACACTGCACGGTAACTCTCTCACTGAGATCATCAGACAACGCACAGTACCTCACTCACTGGGCATGTCAGACACTGCACTGTATCTCTCTCATGGGGATTGTCAGACACTACACAGTATCTCACTCATGGGGATTGTCAGACTCTGCACAGTATCACACTCACTGGGATGGTCAGACATTGCACAGAATCTCCCTCACTGGGATTGTCAGACAGTGCACAGCATCTCCCTCACTGGGATTGTCTGTCACTGCACAGTAACTTTCTCACTGAGATTGTCACAGACTACACGTGATCTCAATCACTGGGATTGTCAGACACTGCACAGTATCTCACTCACTGCGATTGTCAGACATTGCACAGTATCTCACTCACTGGGATTGTCAGACAGTGCACAGCATCTCCCTCACTGGAATTGTCTGTCACTGCACAGTAACTTTCTCACTGAGATTGTCACAGACTACACGTGATCTCAATCACTGGGATTGTCAGACACTGCACAGTATCTCACTCACTGCGATTGTCAGACATTGCACAGTATCTCACTCACGGGGATTGTCTGACACTGCACAGTATCTCACTCACGGGGATTGTCAGACACTGCACCATATCTCACTCACTGGAATTGTCACACACTGCACAGTAACTCTCTCACTGAGATCGTCAGACAATGCACAGTATCTCACTCACTGGGCTTGTCAGACACTGCACTGTATCTCTCTCATGGGGATTGTCAGACTCTGCACAGTATCTAACTCACTGGGATTGTGAGAAACTGCACCGTATCTCACTCACGGGGACTGTCAGACACTGCACAGTATCTCATTCACTGGGATTGTGAGAAACTGCACTGTATCTCACTCACGGGGACTGTCAGACACTGCACAGTATCTCATTCACTGGGATTGTGAGAAACTGCACCGTATCTCACTCACTGGGATTGTCAGACACGGCACAGTACCTCACTCACGGGGATTGTCAGACACTGCACAGTATCTCACTCACTGGGCTTGTCAGACACTGCACTGTATCTCACACACGGGGATTGTCAGACACTGCACGGTATCTCACTCACGGGGATTGTCAGACACTGCACTGTATCTCACTCACTGCAATTGTCAGACACTGCACAGTATCTCACTCACTGGGATAGTCAGATACAGCACAGTATCTCACTCACTGGGATTGTGAGAAACTGCACTGTATCTCACTCACGGGGACTGTCAGACACTGCACAGTATCTCATTCACTGGGATTGTGAGAAACTGCACCGTATCTCACTCACTGGGATTGTCAGACACGGCACAGTATCTCACTCACGGGGATTGTCAGACACTGCACAGTATCTCACTCACTGGGCTTGTCAGACTCTGCACTGTATCTCACACACGGGGATTGTCAGACACTGCACGGTATCTCACTCACGGGGATTGTCAGACACTGCACTGTATCTCACTCACTGCAATTGTCAGACACTGCACAGTATCTCACTCACTGGGATAGTCAGATACAGCACAGTATCTCACTCACTGGGATAGTCAGACACTGCACAGTATCTCACTCACGGGAAATGTCAGACACTGCACAGTATCTCACTCACTGGGATTGTCAGACACTGCACAATATCTCACTCACTGGGATTGTCAGACACTGCACAGTATCTCACTCACGGGGATTGTCAGACACTGCACAGTATCTCACTCACTGAGGTTGTCACACACTGCACAGTATCTCTCTCACTGTGATCGTCTGACACTGCACAGTATCTCTCTCACTGAGATTGTCAGACACTGCACAATATCTCACTCACTGGGATTGTCAGACACTGCACAGTATCTCACTCACTGGGATTGTCATACAGTGCCCAGTATCTCAGTCACTGGCATTGCCAGATACAGCACAGTGTCTCACTCAATGGGATTGTCAGACACTGTACAATATCTCACTCACTGAGATTGCCACACACTGCACAGTATCTCACTCACTGGGATTGTCTGAGTGCACAGGATCTCACTCACTGGGCTTGTCAGACTCTGCACTGTATCTCACTCACT
The DNA here is from genome assembly GCF_047496795.1 of Chiloscyllium punctatum. Classification (NCBI taxonomy): domain Eukaryota; kingdom Metazoa; phylum Chordata; class Chondrichthyes; order Orectolobiformes; family Hemiscylliidae; genus Chiloscyllium; species Chiloscyllium punctatum. The sequence continues at coordinate 33,293,297 of NC_092784.1, forward strand.
GGGATTGTCACACACTGCACAGTAACTCTCTCACTGAGATCGTCTGACACTGCACAGTATCTGACTCACTGGGATATTCAGACACTGCACAGTAACACACTCACTGGGATAGTCAAACACTGCACAGTATCTCACTCACGAGGATTGTCAGACACTGCACAGTATCTCACACACGGGGATTGTCAGACACTGCACTGTATCATAGTGACTGGGATTGTCAGACACTGCAAAGTATCTCACTCACTGGGATTGTCACACACTGCACAGTAACTGTCTCACTGAGATCGTCTGACAATGTACAGTATCTGACTCATTGGGATTGTCCGATTCTGCACAGTATCTCACTCACTGGTCTTGTCAGACACTGCACAGTATCTCACTCACGGGGATTGTCAGACACTGCACAGTATCTCACTCACAGGGATAGTCATACACTGCACAGTATCTCACTCACTGGGATTGTCAGACACTGCACAGTATCTCACTCACAGGGATTGTCAGACACTGCACAGTATCTCACTCACAGGGATAGTCATACACTGCACAGTATCTCACTCACTGGGATTGTCTGACACTGCACAGTATCTCACTCACTGGGATTGTCAGACCCTGCACAGTATCTGACTCACTGGGATTGTCAGACACTGCACTGTATCTGACTCACAGAGATTGTCAGACACTGCACAGTATCTGACTCACTGGGATAGTCAGACACTGCACTGTATCCCACTCACTGGGATTGTCAGACACTGCACAGTATCACAGTCACTGGGATTGTCAGACACTGCACTGTATCACAGTCACTGGGATTGTCAGACACTGCACTGTATCTCACTCACTGGGATTGTCAGACACTGCACTGTATCTCACTCACAGAGATTGTCAGACACTGCACAGTATCTGACTCACTGGGATAGTCAGACACTGCACTGTATCCCACTCACTGGGATTGTCAGACACTGCACAGTATCACAGTCACTGGGATTGTCAGACACTGCACTGTATCTCACTCACTGGGATTGTCAGATACTGCACAGTATCTCACTGGGATTGTCAGACACTGCACTGTATCTCACTCACTGGGATTGTCAGACACTGCACTGTATCTCACTCACTGGGATTGTCAGACACTGCACAGTATCCCACTCACTGGGATTGTCAGACACTGCACTGTATCTCACTCACTGGGATTGTCAGACACTGCACAGTATCGCAGTCACTGGGATTGTCAGACACTGCACTGTATCTCAGTCACTGGGATTGTCAGACACTGCACTGTATCTCACTCACTGGGATTGTCAGACACTGCACAGTATCTCACTCACGGGGATTGTCAGACACTGCACAGTATCTCACTCACTGGGATTGTCAGACACTGCACAGTATCTCACTCACGGGGATTGTCAGACACTGCACAGTATCTCACTCACGGGGATTGTCAGACACTGCACAGTATCTCACTCACGGGGATTGTCAGACACTGCACAGTATCTCACTCACTGGGATTGTCAGACACTGCACTGTATCTCACTCACTGGGATTGTGAGACACTGCACTGTATCTCACTCACTGGGATTGTCAGACACTGCACAGTATCTCACTCACTGGGATTGTCAGACACTGCACAGTATCTCACTCACTGCGATTGTCTGACACTGCACTGTATCCCACTCACTGCGATTGTCTGACACTGCACAAGAACTCACTCACTGGGATAGACAGACACTGCACTGTATCCCACTCACTGCGATTGTCTGACACTGCACAAGAACTCACTCACTGGGATAGACAGACACTGCACAGTAACCCACTCACTGGGATAGTCAGACACTGCTCAGTGTCTCACTTACTGGGATAGTCAGACACTGCAGAGTATCTCCCTCAATGAGATAGTCCGACACTGCACAGTATCTCACTCACTGGGACTGTCAGACACTGCACAGTATCTTCGAGGAGAAAGTGAGGACTGCAGACTCTGGAGATCAGAGCAGAAAATGTGTTGCTGGAAAAGTGCAGTAGGTCAGGCAGCATCCATGGAGCAGATTGACGCTTCAGTGATGAGTCCTTCTTCAGGAGCACTCACTGGGATTGTCTGGCACTGCACAGTTTCTGACTCACTGGGATTCTCACACACTGCACAGTATCTCACTCACGGGGAATGTCTGAAACTGCACAGTATCTCACTCACGGGGATGGTCAGACACTGCACAGTAACTCTCTCACTGAGATCGTCTGACACTGCACAGTATCTGACTCACTGGGATTGTCAGACACTGCACCGTATCTCACTCACTGGGATATTCAGATACTGCACAGTATCTCACTCACTGGCATTGCCAGATACTGCACAGTGTCTCACTCACTGGGATTGTCAGACACTGCACAGTATCTCACTCACAGAGATTGTCAGACACTGCACAGTATCTGACTCACTGGGATAGTCAGACACTGCACAGTAACCCACTCACGGGGATTGTGAGACACTGCATAGTATCTCACTCACGGGGATTGTCTGACACTGCACAGTATCTCACTCACGGGGATTGTGAGACACTGCACAGTATCTCACTCACGGGGATTGTCTGACACTGCACAGTATCTCACTCACGGGGATTGTCTGACACTGCACAGTATCTCACTCACGGGGATTGTGAGACACTGCACTGTATCTCACTCACAAGGATTGTCAGACACTGCACAGTATCTCACTCACAAGGATTGTCAGACACTGCACAGTATCTCACTCACGGGGATTGTGAGACACTGCACTGTATCTCACTCACGGGGATTGTCACACACTGCACAGTATCTCACTCACTGGTATTGTCAGACACTGCACAGTATCTCACTCACTGGGATTGTGAGACACTGCAGAGAATCTCACTCACTGGTATAGTCAGACACTGCACAGTATCTTACGGGGATTGTCAGACACTGCACAGTATCTCACTCACGAGGATTGTCAGACACTGCACAGTATCTTACTCGCGGGGATTGTCAGACACTGCACAGTATCTCACTCACTGGGATTGTCAGACACTGCAGAGTATCTCACTCACGGGGATTGTCAGACACTGCACAGTATCTCACTCACAGAGATTGTCAGACACTGCACAGTATCTGACTCACTGGGATAGTCAGACACTGCACTGTATCCCACTCACTGGGATTGTCAGACACTGCACTGTATCTCACTCACTGGGATTGTCAGACACTGCACAGTATCGCAGTCACTGGGATTGTCAGACACTGCACTGTATCTCACTCACTGGGATTGTCAGACACTGCACTGTATCTCACTCACTGGGATTGTCAGACACTGCACAGTATCTCACTCACGGGGATTGTCACACACTGCACAGTATCTCACTCACTGGGATTGTCAGACACTGCACAGTATCTCACTCACTGCGATTGTCAGACACTGCACAGTATCTCACTCACTGGGATTGTCAGACACTGCACAGTGTCTCACTTACTGGTATCGTCAGACACTGCAGAGTATCTGACTCACTGGGAGAGTCAGACACTGCACAGTGTCTCACTTACTGGTATCGTCAGACACTGCAGAGTATCTCCCTCAATGAGATTGTCCGACACTGCACAGTATCTCACTCACTGGGACTGTCAGACACTGCACAGTATCTTTGAGGAGAAAGTGAGGACTGCAGAGTCTGGAGATCAGAGCAGAAAATGTGTTGCTGGAAAAGTGCAGTAGGTCAGGCAGCATCCATGGAGCAGATTGACGCTTCAGTGATGAGTCCTTCTTCAGGAGCACTCACTGGGATTGTCCAACACTGCACAGTTTCTGACTCACTGGGATTCTCACACACTGCACAGTGTCTCACTCACGGGGGTTGTCTGACACTGCACAGTATCTCACTCACTGGGATGGTCAGACACTGCACTGTATCTCACTCATGGGGATTGTCTGACACTGCGCAGTATCTCACTTACTGGGATTGTCTGACACTGCACGTTATCTCACCCACCGGGAATGTCTGACTGTGCAGGGTCACACTCACTGGGATGGTCAGACACTGCATAGTAACTGACTCACTGGGATTATCAGACACTGCCCAGTATCCCAATCACGAGGATTTTCAGACATTGCACCCTATCTCACTCACTGGAATTGTCAGACCTGTACAGTATCTCACTCACTGGGATGGTCAGATACTGCACAGTATTTCACTCATAGGGATTGTCTGACACTGTACCATATCATACTCACTGATATGGTAGAGTGTCAGACAATCCCAGTGAGTGAGATATTGTGCAGTATCTGACCATCCCAGTGAGATACTGTGCAGTGTCAGACAATCCCAGTGAGTGAGATACTGTGCAATGTCGGACAATCCCAGTGAGTGAGATACTGTGCAGTGTCAGACAGTCTCAGTGAGGGAGAGACTGTGCAGTGTCTGACAATCCCCGCGTGTGAGATACTGCACAGTGAGTGAGATACTGTGCAGTATCTCACACACGGGGATTGTCAGACGCTGTACAGTATCACACTCACTGGGATTATCAGACACTGCACAGTATCACACTCATGAGGCTTTTCAGACATTGCACAGTATCTCACTCACTGGGATTGTCTGACACTGGACAGTATCTCTCTCACTGGGACTGTCAGACACTGCACAGTATCTCTCTCACTGGGATTGCCTGATACTGCACAGTATCGCTCTCACTGGGATTGTCAGACACTGCACAGTATCTCTCTCACTGGGATTGTCAGACACTGCACAGTATCTCACTCACGAGGCTTTTCAGACATTGCTCAGTATCTCACTCACTGAGACTGTCTGACACTGCACAGTATCTCACTCACTGGGATTGTCTGACACTGCACAGTACCACACTCACTGGGATTGTCAGACACTGCACAGTAACCCACTCACTGGGATTGTCAGACACTGCACAGTAACTCACTCACTGGGATTGTCTGACTGCACAGTAACCCACTCACGAGGATTTTCAGACATTGCACAGTATCCACTCACTTGGATTGTCTGACAGTGCACAATCTCTCACTCATGGGGATAGTCAGAGACTGCATTAACATACTCACTGGGATTGTCAGACACTGCACAGTATTCCACTCACTGGGATTGTCAGACAGTGCACTGTAAATCACCCATTGGGATTATTAGACACTGCCCGGTATCTCACTCATGGCGATTTTCAGACACTGCACAGTAACTCACTCACTGGAATTGTCTGACTGCACAGTATCTCACTCACTGGGACTGTCAGACTCTGCATAATCTCTCACTCACTGGGAGTGTCAGACACTGCACAGTATCTCACTCACGAGGATTTTCAGACATTGCACAGTATCACACTCACTGGGATTGTCTGACACTGCACAGTATCTCACTCACTGGGATTGTCTGACACTGCACAGTATCTCACTCACTGGGATTGTCAGACACTGCACAGTATCACACTCACTGGGATTGTCTGTCACTGCACAGTATCTCACTCACTGGGATTGTCTGACACTGCACAGTATCTCACTCACTGGGATTGTCAGACACTGCACAGTATCACACTCACTGGGATTGTCTGTCACTGCACAGTATCTCACTCACTGGGATTGTCTGACACTGCACAGTATCTCACTCACTGGGATTGTCTGACACTGCACAGTGTCTCACTCACTGGGATTGTCAGACACTGCGCAGTGTCTCACTCACTTGGCGTGTGAGACACTGCACTGAATCACAGTCACTGGGAATGTCTGACACTGCACAGTTTCACACTCACTGGGACTTTCTGATTGTGGAGCAAACAACTCACTCGATCTATAGTCATTGCACAATACTTCATTAACCAAGATTGACAAAACTGCCGTCTCTCAGTTACCAGATACATCCTCAATACACACTACTATTCACTGGGATCATTCACAGTTACAGATTATAGTCCTACACGTGTATTTGAAATCACAAGCTTTTGGAGCACTTCTCCTTTGACAGGTGAGGTCTTCTGACAAACTGGGATCGCTGAAGAGTGTCTGGTCTTTCCTTGAGGGGGATCAATCAAAATCACTGAGCTGTGTGGCACGGTGGCTCAGTGGTTAGCACTGCTGCCTCCCCGTGCCAGGGACCCAGGGACCCAATTCCTGCCTTGGGCAACTGTCTCGAGTTTGCATATTCTCCCCGTGTCTGTGTGGGATTCCTCCGGGTGCTCCGGTTTCCTCCCACAATCCAAAGATGTGCAGGTCAGGTGAATTGGCCATGCTAAATTGCCTGTAGTGTTAGGTGTAGGGGAATGGGTCTGAGTGGGTTGCGCTTCGGAGGGTCGGTGCGGACTTGCTGGGCCGAAGGGCCTGTTTCCACACTGTAGGGAATCTAATCTCTCCCGCTGGGACTGAGCAATGCCATAACTCATTGGGTTGATTCAGGATGGATCACATCAGATCACCGCAAAGAAGGAACCTGAGAATAGTGTGCTTCAACAGATGGCACCGAACAGCTGAGAGATCCCTCAGGACGGGTTTGATGGAGAGGCTCACGTTTCTTAGCCATCCCTTGAGAAAATGTTGTTAAGGTGCCTTTGCAAAAGTATAACGGCCTGTCTCACTGGACCCTGTGAAAGGGTCAGCCAGTTTGCAATGACCCTGCAGTTATCGGTCAGCACAACCAGGTGAAGACAGCTGGTTCCATTCCCTAAACAACCATTTGGCACTCAGATCGAGATTTCCTTTCCCTCCAGTTCGGCAAGGTTTGCAGTCCCCCTTTCTGATGACAGATTTTTTATTGTCATTATTTAAGTGATTGACGTGAGACTGCCTAGCTGCCCGTGTAATTAGAATTTGTACCTCCGCCCTGATTGTGCAGTAACATATCACACTGCTGCTCCCACCATCTCCAGATAAGTTCGCCAGCACAGAATGATAAACCAACCCTGCTCACTGCTCTCCGTTGATCTCTCACCTCCCCAGGGTTGTAATGTCCCTCGTGCTGGTTTAAAACTCCAGGTCCTTTGGTGATAGCGAGAGACTCATTCCTCCATGTTCTTTGGGGGCACGGTGTCAGGAGAGATTGAAGAACGTAGCTACAAGTCAGAGGGGGACTTAAGGACGAGAGAGGAATTCACCTATTTGGGTCTCCAATGGGCTTTGAATTCCCTCAAAATAATTATATTGTTCTGAGTTATCACCCATGGCTCAGTACTTGCACCTGAGCAGACAGTGAGCTGATAGATCACTGAGGGAATACTGCACTGTCATGAGTGCTAACTCTGTGAAACCTGTCCAGCTGCTGGATGTACCAGAACACTCACTGCCAAGCTGCACTGATGGAGCTGGGACATGGGCACATAATGCAGTAAACAACCTTGTGTTCATGGCATAGGTCAGACTGCCTGCAGAACTTGCTCTATTGAACATTAATGTCGCAAAAAGACAAAGATCACACTGCTGGCATGGAAAGTAGTTTTTTTTTTACTGATGTTTACATTGGAAAGAGAGTTTAAAAATACAATCATTTCGGGTGTCCATAACACTAAATTAATTGATTTACTTGCAAGTCCCTGGTCTAAAATGATTAAGTCTTTAAAACGTTGCATCAAATCATTCCTGTGAAGGATTGTTTCTTGGAGAATATTCCTTCTCCTGCATTATGCCAAATGCAACCTTCTCTCTGGAAAGCCTATGCTTTACCCTTTGTTTTAAGGAAAACGTTCAAGCAGGAACTGGACAGTAAACAGCTTGAAATCTGTTTGGCAACCACTGCAAAACCAAAAATATTTGTGGCTAGCTTAAAACAGTTAATTTGTCAGAAACACTTGTTAACCAGCGTTTATCAATTATATTCAGAGTGCCGCTCAAGAGTTGCAGCTTATTGTGGACAGATAGAATTGATCCTGCTATGAACTGGCCATTCAGAGCAGTAATTGCATGTCAGCCTTCACTTTTCTAACTTGTCATTTTACCTCAAAAGGGCCTCGCCATCCTAATCTGGAAGATCATCAAGTAATCACGTCACAAATATTTGGAGTTTTACAGTGTTGTGCTCTATTTTTAAAAAAAAAGACAATACAATGATAAAATAAACATCAGAAATCATCATAATTAAAATCATCTTTTGGTGTGAAAACGTTGCAATAAAATGACAGAGAATCATCTTTACACATTTTAAGCTTGAACCTTTCTTCTGCTCTCCCTCTCTACCCCGTGGAATAAAGGCTTTCAGTCTGGTGTAGATGGACAAAACCAGGTGGAAGGAGAGTCAAACAGGTTTCACAAAATTATAAAAGTCATTTGGCAGACCTTGAGCCAGAGAGAGAGGGCAGAATTTACAACACAAACACGTAGTCAACCGAGAGTAAGAGCTGTTCAAGTGGAGGGATACAAGAGACTTGCCGAGAGATCTCTCTTCGTTAAAACTTTGTCAAGAGTATCACAGCTGACCTTATTCTGTCCTCAGCTAAAGTCTTGACATGGAGTTAAATTCCACGGATTGATTACTTGGGGTTTTGAGAAATGGGAACAAAAGGCATCCTAATCGGCTATTCCCCAAAGGGTACCATTGGGTAAATTCCAATTCTGGGCCTTTGTGGCACGGTGGTAAGTCCCTATCTCTGAGCTGAAACACCGGAGTTCAAGTCTCACTGTCCCAGGGATATGTCAGTTGATTAAAAATACCTAAACTCCAATTCTTCATGTAATGCTGGTGAATCTTTTCACCATGTCCCACCCCCCTCAATAGGGATGACTCTTTGGGAGTCCTACCTCCCACTGCCCCATGCCAGAGTCACTGTATGTCCATTTGCGGATGTCTGCTCATGGGGATGAGTGTGTAATCGCATGCATGCGAGAGAACGTGAAATTGTCTGCATGTGTGTAAATGTGTGTGAGATTGTCTGCGTACATGCCATTAAGTGTCTGTGAAACTAACCACTGATTGTCAGTAGAGCAGTCAATTGCAGGCAAACATGATCCTCTTCCTTTACCGAAGACACACACCCACACACACACACCCACCCCATTATAGGCTGCTGGTTTCCTCCCCAACCCACCATAATCCTTGGAACACTGACAGTATTTGTCGCACCCCCCCCACCGCCACCCCCCTCCCCCCACCTCCCTTCCCAGTGCTTTCCAACGTACAGCTCTGCTCCTTGATGGTCAAAAGGCAATCACTCCAACAGGATGTTTTGGAAGTGAGCACTCACAGTGACCAGGTGTCACATAACAGCAAGTCTAGCTTTGCTACTGATTTCAACTCAAAATGACCTGAAGGAAAAACATAATGCAACATATGGGTATGTAAAGCACAGAAACACACAATCCTGACTTTTAGATTCAATGCACATACATTCCCAAAAAGTAAAAACAGACCCAATATCTTTCCTTAATCTTAGTTTAGCAAAAACAGACTAGCAGCTGGAACTGAGCTATGCTTACAGAGGAGACTTTGTGGTTTGAATGCCTCATTTTATCCTTGAGCAATGTCATAATTTCAAGGGGAAGTTGAACATGGAGAGGCTTCAAGTGTTGCCAAATACCTGAGCTGAAAGTCAGCCTCCTCCCACCACAGCAGACTCTTTGGGACATTTTCCATTTGTTGCTGATCTTACATGAGAAATGGGGGTGGGGGAGTTGGTGATGAATAGAGCATTCCTGGGGAAAATCATTAATAAGAACTGAAAGCGAGTCATCCTGGACTCAAAACAGGAACTTGGTTTTGCTTTCCAGAGATACTGCTAGACCTGCTGAGTTTCTCCAGAGTTGCCTGTGCTTGTTTTAGATTTTCAGCATCCAGAGAATTTTGCTTTTATTTTAAGAGGAGACAGGATGCAAGGAAACCTAATCCCTTCCCCTGCAGAATGGGCATTAAGACTCTGCTGAGTTTTATATCTCACTGGCTGAGGTATCAGGGGAGAATTCAATGCTGCATACATGTGTAAACCAAGGAGTGGAGAACACGTGGGGTCTGTATTACACAAAGGAAAAATCTATAACGCCAATGTCAGAACGAGCTCTTCTCAAAATCCTGAGATCTTTACAACATAATGGCAGAAAATACAATGGGATAGAATCCAATCACGCATTCACCGCACTACTCACATGAAACACAAAATAAATAGAAATGATCGATTAGAGCTTTTTAAGTTTTTTTAAAATAAAACATTATTCATGCAAGAGCCACATAATAAGCAATTTGCTACCATTTGAGTTTGTTTATATCCATGTGTAACAGCCCCATTTTATTCCGCTCGTGCTGAACACAATGGGTTGCCTCTCCAGGTGGCTACAGTGATCAGGCTCCGTTACAAATCTTACATTGGGAAGAGGCCCATCCTCTCCCCAACATCGCCAGCCTCCCCCCACCCACCCCCCAACCAATCCATCCGGGTCTATCGGTTATTGCCAAGGGTAAGCAGCAGGGTAACTGTGGGGTAAGCAGCAGGGTAACTGCTGGGTAACTGCGGGGTAAGCAGCAGGGTAACTGCGGGGTAAGCAGCAGGGTAACTGTGGGGTAACTGTGGGGTAAGCAGCAGGGTAACTGCGGGGTAACTGTGGGGTAACTGTGGGGTAAGCAGCAGGGTAACTGTGGGGTAACTGTGGGGTAAGCAGCAGGGTAACTGTGGGGTAAGCAGCAGGGTAACTGTGGGGTAACTGTGGGGTAAGCAGCAGGGTAACTGTGGGGTAAGCAGCAGGGTAACTGTGGGGTAAGCAGCAGGGTAACTGCGGGGTAAGCAGCAGGGTAACTGCGGGGTAACTGTGGGGTAACTGTGGGGTAAGCAGTAGGGTAACTGTGGGGTAAGCAGCAGAGTAACTGTGGGGTAACTGTGGGGTAAGCAGCAGGGTAACTGCGGGGTAACTGTGGGGTAAGTGTGGGGTAAGCAGCAGGGTAACTGTGGGGTAAGCAGCAGGGTAACTGTGGGGTAAGCAGCAGGGTAACTGTGGGGTAACTGCGGGGTAAGCAGCAGGGTAACTGCGGGGTAACTGTGGGGTAACTGTGGGGTAAGCAGCAGGGTAACTGTGGGGTAAGCAGCAGGGTAACTGTGGGGTAAGCAGCAGGGTAACTGCGGGGTAACTGTGGGGTAAGCAGCAGGTTAACTGTGGGGTAACTGCGGGGTAACTGTGGGGTAAGCAGCAGGGTAACTGCGGGGTAACTGTGGGGTAAGCAGCAGGGTAACTGCGGGGTAAGCAGCAGGGTAACTGCGGGGTAAGCAGCAGGGTAACTGCGGGGTAAGCAGCAGGGTAACTGCGGGGTAAGCAGCAGGGTAACTGCGGGGTAAGCAGCAGGGTAACTGCGGGGTAAGCAGCAGGGTAACTGCGGGGTAAGCAGCAGGGTAACTGCGGGGTAAGCAGCAGGGTAACTGCGGGGTAAGCAGCAGGGTAACTGCGGGGTAAGCAGCAGGGTAACTGCGGGGTAAGCAGCAGGGTAACTGCGGGGTAAGCAGCAGGGTAACTGCGGGGTAAGCAGCAGGGTAACTGCGGGGTAAGCAGCAGGGTAACTGTGGGGTAACTGCGGGGTAACTGTGGGGTAACTGTGGGGTAAGCAGCAGGGTAACTGTGGGGTAAGCAGTAGGGTAACTGTGGGGTAAGCAGCAGAGTAACTGTGGGGTAACTGCGGGGTAAGCAGCAGGGTAACTGTGGGGTAAGCAGCAGGGTAACTGCGGGGTAACTGTGGGGTAACTGCGGGGTAAGCAGCAGGGTAACTGTGGAGTAAGCAGCAGGGTAACTGTGGGGTAACTGTGGAGTAAGCAGCAGGGTAACTGTGGGGTAAGCAGCAGGGTAACTGCGGGGTAACTGTGGGGTAACTGCGGGGTAAGCAGCAGGGTAACTGCGGGGTAACTGCGGGGTAACTGCGGGGTAAGCAGCAGGGTAACTGCGGGGTAACTGCGGGGTAACTGCGGGGTAAGCAGCAGGGTAACTGCGGGGTAACTGTGGAGTAAGCAGCAGGGTAACTGTGGGGTAACTGTGGGGTAAGCAGCAGGGTAACTGTGGGGTAAGCAGCAGGGTAACTGCGGGGTAACTGTGGGGTAACTGCGGGGTAACTGCGGGGTAAGCAGCAGGGTAACTGCGGGGTAACTGTGGAGTAAGCAGCAGGGTAACTGTGGGGTAAGCAGCAGGGTAACTGTGGGGTAAGCAGCAGGGTAACTGCGGGGTAAATGCTGAGTAACTGCTGGGTAACTGTGGGGTAAGCAGCAGGGTAACTGTGGGGTAAGCAGCAGGGTAACTGTGGGGTAAATGCTGAGTAACTGCTGGGTAACTGTGGGGTAAGCAGCAGGGTAACTGTGGGGTAAATGCTGAGTAACTGCTGGGTAACTGTGGGGTAAGCAGCAGGGTAACTGTGGGGTAAATGCTGAGTAACTGCTGGGTAACTGGGGTAACTGCGGGGTAAGCAGCAGGGTAACTGCGGAGTAACTGTGGGGTAAGCAGCAGGGTAACTGCGGAGTAACTGTGGGGTAAGCAGCAGGGTAACTGTGGGGTAAGCAGCAGGGTAACTGTGGGGTAAGCAGCAGGGTAACTGCGGGGTAACTGTGGGGTAAGCAGCAGGGTAACTGCGGGGTAACTGCGGGGTAAGCAGCAGGGTAACTGTGGGGTAAGCAGCAGGGTAACTGTGGGGTAAGCAGCAGGGTAACTGCGGGGTAACTGTGGGGTAAGCAGCAGGGTAACTGCTGGTCAATTAAATCTGGAGATTAGTGGAGAGAATAGCCTTGGGTGTGTGTGTGTGTGTGACCTCGTGACTACCATTGTCTTGAGTGAAACAGAACGATTTGAATGGTGTCCAGTCATAAGCACTTGAGACAGAGAGGAAGTGCAACAACAGAGAGAGAGAGATAAGAGAACAAGGGAGTTGATGAGATGGGGCTTGGAGTAAAAACATGGAGGTAGGGAGTAAATCTAAACCAAGGCAGTGAGGTGAGAGAGAGCATCCCCATCACCAACTGCAGCATTAGGTTGTGCTAATCCACTGGCAATGGGCAGCAACCTGGCGATATCTTGGATTAAAGCTGCAGCACCACATATCTGATCCATCTGTTAAAAAGTGGTAAGGCTGGGCAACCCTATCAAAACAGAAACCTCATTGTCCCAAATCTAGGATCGAATCAACTCGACACTCAGCCTGATCACTCTGGTATTGTATCGTGACCTTCCAACATGGAGTCTAACAAACACTGCTACAATAATACAGAAAGGAAAAAGGCTTATTTATACCTGGTATTTTACAAATCAATATCTCTACTGCCTGACATGTAAAATGAGACTGGCCTATACCATAAAACACACTAAACACCCTGCAGTGATCTCACTACTTGCAACAAGAGAAATACTGGACTTTTCCCAACATAACACATACCATAATAAGCCCTAAAAACTATCATGCAATTGATATACTGTGAATATCTATATCCTATTTCTCTGACCAACCTATTCTATGTAATGATCACTTTGGCTGACTCTGTGTGATATGCATGCAATGTATAAGCCAACAGTGTGCACTCTGCAGTCAGAAGTTAACTGCAGAGATTATAATAAAAAAATTTATTCTAAATTAAAGCATAAAAAAATAAAAATGCAATAAAACTGCATTTTTTTTGCTTTGAAGACATCCAACCAACCAAAAGATTGAACAATTCTGATTGATTTATTTCTTATCCTTAGGTTTTGAACTGGGGCTCTACACCAAGTCCACTGCAGTGTGTCTGGGAGGAGCAGAGAAACTGGCTTTGAGAACTACACACACAATAAACCAAGGCACTGTGTGTCCGTGCATGTGCATGTGTGTGTGTGTGTGTGTGTGTGTGTGTTTGAGAGAGGATATATGCTCAAACAGTTAAATAAAGGCAAAAACAGGCAGCAGCTGTTCACCCAGATGTGCACTCCAGCAGGACTGAGCTGAAATAACATTAATTTGTCAAAAGCTAAGTCAAACTGGCAAGATATGTGTCCTGCACTGTTCTGATCTCACATGACACTGCTCAGTGGGTTTTACATGGTGGGAGTAAAAGCTTTTTCAGAACACGTTTCTTGAATTTAAGAGTTGAGTGTCAGCACATCAGCCCAACACTTCCCCTCTTGCTCCCCACCTTTCCCCAGCTCTCCACCACTGCCCAACGAGCAGCGACATCGATGTTTCGGGCAAAAGCCCTTCATCAGGAATCAGTTATTCCTGATGAAGGGCTTTTGGCCGAAACGTCGATTTCGCTGCTCGTTGGATGCTGCCTGAACTGCTGTGCTCTTCCAGCACCACTAATCCAGAATCTGGTCTCCAGCATCTGCAGTCATTGTTTTTACCTCCACCACTGTCCAGTCCAACCCAGGCTGCCTTCAACCCCACAGAGTAGTGGTTTTCAAACAAGGACCAAGATTGATGTTAATTTCGCAAGCTTTACCACCTAATTCAGGGACAAGTTGAATCCTTCCACTCTGCTGATCAAAGGGAAATCGAGAGACAGGAAACAAAACAAGGCCATTTCTCACCTCGGCTCTGTTCTGCCATTTAACTGGTCCCATGGCTGACTTCCAGCTTGGCTTAGGCTTTGCTCCATATCCCAAACCAAACAAAACTCCTTCGATATAAACCTTGAACGTTCCAAACCACCTCCAGCGTTCAGTCTTTTCCAAATATATACCACCCATTCTGATTTGTGTTCCAATAGACAAAAGTCTAACCTGTGCAATCACCTGGTTTCACTCCCTCACTGCTGACTTCATGTAAACACTGTGGTTGCAATATCCACCAGTCATGAACATCATAATTTATCTTCACCAATCTGAAGGGGGCTGAGTGTGCCCACAAACAAAACACATTCCGAGTGAAGATTTCAAATTCAACTTAAACATTAGCAGAGGGCGAATCAGTCCTCCACTCTCAAACAGCTCTCAATGCCATCACCATTACATGCGGCCAGCATAAAAGAGGTTAGCAGTCAGAAACACATTGTAAGCATCATCGTCTTCGCCTGCGGTGTATTAAATGCATCTGCACACTAACTACAGGGTGTCGTATTCCTACACAAGTGCATCGTGTGCATGCGCACGATTACAGAAAGCACTTTTTCAAATCAACATCAAAGCTTTGCAGCATGTCTGGAACAGTAAAATGCTCTGAGTTTCCAGCTGGTCATAGTTCCCTTTATACATACATATATAAAAATGGTAGAGGTTGCCTCCCAGTAAGGCAAAAGCTTCTATCCTGTAATTATATTCTCTTTGGTTTTGTTTTCAAACTGCTTATCCTATCAGGTGTAAATTATAACCTCCTCTAAGCTGCCCTATAAATGTTTCATAGATCGCTTATTGTAAAGCACCTTGAACCACAGGAGCCAGTTAATACCACTTAAGTGGCGAATTGTCAGCAGGCTTCAGATGCTGGAAATATTCATCCTGTCACCTGCTATTCATGAGGGAGGGTTTGAGACAGGAATACTGAAGTGGGGGCTGGAAGGGTGCCTGAACTGCACTCCATGGGCAAATGAGTTTCCCTTACTCCTATGTATTTGAACTGACACCCCTTTGTCAAACAAACCTCACCAATTTGGAGATGCCGGTGTTGGACTGGGGTGTACAAAGTTAAAAATCACACAACACCAGGTTATAGTCCAACAGGTTTAATTGGAAGCACACTAGCTTTCGGAGCGATGCTCCTTCATCATCTCACCAATGTATTGTAACGGTGGATTTAAGAAGCAGATGTCAGGAGGGGTGGAGTGGGGTGGGGAAGCTGAACTTTTGAAAACAGATTTTTAATTCAAGACTGCTCTGTGCAAGTTAGTTTGAGGGGAAGACAGCAATATCAATAAAAACTACATTGCCACGATATTTCCTCCAGTTACCCTCTTCAGTACGTTTGTCTCTGCTCTCAGACCTTCCCACTTCCCCATACTCTCTCACATGCCTTTTCCCCTATATTTCAAACTGCAGCACACTGTAACTGTTACAGTCCAAAGGAAGACAGAGGGCTGCACCATTTCGGTGTGGACTGAACTGAACCTTTACTGGAACAATCCAACATAAGAACCACCTTCGTACACAGAGCCCTAACCACAGCAGTGTTGCTAAATGGTTATCCTTTTACATTCAGCCTACAGATCAGCTGGTCCAAAAGGTCGTGCCTGCTCTCTGCTGCTCACATCCTCGGTCTCACCAGACAGAGTTCAATAAACAACTGTGAACATTAACCTTACATTTACTGAAACATTTATAGGCTTCACCTTTCTAGAGAACTCAAGTCCCAACACAATTCAGAACATAAAATTCAAGGCAGGAGTCAGCCATTTGATTCCTCTCGTCATGGTCTCAAATCCACTTTCCTGTCTACCCCACGTAATCCTTGGCCAGCAAATTGCACATCCCATCTCATGGATGAGAGAATTCTGTACACCCGTACTCCAACACTGTTACACAGATCATTTGTTACGACTCAGCTGCACCTCACGTGCACTTGTGTAACTTACAATCGAATCCTCACCTCAAAGTGAGGAAAGAAACATCCGGAAAAGTGCGCTGTGTGGATACAGCACATCAGACGGATTATCAAGGCTATGATGTAAGCTGCCACCAGGTACTACCTGAACTTCCTGTATTCCAGGAGATTAATGTCAGCAATGGGAGCTGACAATGTATTTCCCTCTGTGCATGGTCATATCACATGATTTCTGCTTTTGTTTCAAAGTTATTTGCATATTTTTAAAATACAATTTTCATATCCATCAATTCTCCTAAGGGCCCTGCCATTCACTGTATACTTTCCTCTTGCATTTAACCTCCCATAATACATCAGCTCACATTATAATCAATCTGTCATTTCTCCACCCAACATTCAAACTGAACCATATCCTCCTGTATTCTCTGATCAGCTTCTTCACTATCCACAACACCACCAATTTTTGTTTCACCAGTAAACTTACTGATCAAGACCCCCTACAGTTTCATATATGTTACAAAATACAGAGATCCTAGCATTATTCCTCGTGGAACACCACTGGACACATACATCCAGTCAGAAAAACACCCCTCTCCAACGACCCTCTGCCTAGCCAATTGCTCAAGGCATTCTGACCATAGTCAGTCTCAACTCTTTGACATCTGATCTCCAGTTTCCACATCAATAAACTTGCTGTATATCTGAAACTACTAAATGAACTTCAAGAGAGAATGCTGGAAAATCTCAGCAGGTCTGGCAGCATCTGTAAGGAGAGAAAAGAGCTGACGTTTCGAGTCTAACTGACCCTTTGTCAGACCCAAAGCTTTGACAAAGGGTCAGTTAGACTTGAAATGTCAGCTCTTTTCTCTCCTTACAGATGCTGCCAGACCTGCTGAGATTTTCCAGCATTCTCTCTTTTGGTTTCAGATTCCAGCATCGGCAGTAATTTGCTTTTACTACATGAACTTTGCTGTTGGTAAATTCCATACATTGTAGCTGAAAGTGGACCAAAGAAGCACTTCTTATATGACACAAAGGACAAAAAGAAAACATTACAACAGAAAAAAATACAGGTATCATAGAATCCCTAATGTGCGGCAGAAGCAGGCTATTCAGCCCATTGAGACCATACCAACCCTCCAGAGAGCAGACCACCCAGTCCCACATCCCCTACGCTATCCCTGTAACCCTACATTTAACATGGCTAATCCAGCTAGGCAGTACATCTCTGAACACTATGGGCAATTTAGCATGGCAAATCCATCCTAACATGTACACCTTTGGACTGTGGGAGGAAACCAGAGCACCTGGAGCAAACCCACGTGGACACTGGGAGAAAGTGCAAACTCCACACAGACAGTCGCCCGAGGCTGGGATTGAACCTGGGTCCCTGGCGCTGTGAGGCAGCAGTGCTCACCACTGAGCCACCGTGTGACCCCTTAAATTTGCTGCAACTTATTCTTTGCTCTTGTTTGCTCCCAGGAATAAATCTGAATTGGTAGAAGTATTTCTAGAGTCTGTTCTTCAGCTTACCTTGCAACCTAACCCATACAAGTAATCTAGAAAGGATAAAGAGAAATGTAGTTTGCGTAGCCCAGAGAATATTGGCTTCCAAAAGATACCATTATCACAGTCACAGCCACCACTCTTCACGTTTAAACATTCTTTAAATTCACTTCCTGTCCCCTGTTACTTACTGCTTTCCCTCAGCCCTCTTTCCAAGGCCTAAGCAAATCCTCAGCCCAGTCAAACTCTAACCCCATTTATCAATGGGATGCACAGGCTCTTGCTCCTTCCAAATTACAGTCAAGGTGAAGTTAAACTTGGATCTGTCAGCTTCCCCAAATCTAGGTGGGGGTGAAGGGATGGTGGTGGAGGAAGGAGGGAGGGTGGGTGAGCGTTGAAAGAGGAATTACATGTTCCAGTTACAAGGCACTAGGGTTAAGTAGGCATTGTTCCAATGCTATAACCTCTAATTCCTTTCTCCTCAAATATATGTATATAAATAAAAATTATGAGCCAGTGCACATGAGAAACTAATTCAGAACTGATAATGATGAGTCAATGTAATTAATCAGGACATTTTATAGCATTGCACTGTCGATGTGAATACTCCCCCACCAGGAAATCCGCACCTCTCACTCTCTCTGACCACCTCCACTAGTCCATCCTGATGTGTCAAGGCCACTTTGGGAAAGGATACACTCAGAGCAAAACAATTTTAAAAACCCAACAGACCTAATTTTATACAAATCTTCAAAGTCACAACTTGCGATTTGGATAATTTCAATGTTAAAGATTCAGATAAATGATTTGACTGGTTTGATATTGCAACCAACTGAAACTCGCTTACAGGAAGTACTTCAGTATGATGCGATTCCAATGTGCCAGAACAGCCCAGAACATCAAATTCACAAAACCCAATCACAATGCTGGGTGAAATCAGTTATTTAGTATACAGTACTTAATTCTCCCTGCAGCAGCAGTGCTCAAAGGAACAACTATGTGTGATAGGTACAAACCCTCACTTGCCCCTACACCTTCTGTTTCAGCTTGTTTCAAAACTGACTGAAGGAAATCGGAAACCAGGTGACAGCCGGTTAACCTGCAGGGAGTTTCTCACCAAACCGGGTGACAGCCGGTTAACCTGCAGGGAGTTTCTCACCAAACCGGGTGACAGTTGGTTAACCTGCAGGGAGTTTCTCACCAAACCGGGTGACAGTTGGTTAACCTGCAGGGAGTTTCTCACCAAACCGGGTGACAGCCGGTTAACCTGCAGGGAGTTTCTCACCAAACCGGGTGACAGTTGGTTAACCTACAGGGAGTTTCTCACCAAACCGGGTGACAGCCGGTTAACCTACAGGGAGTTTCTCACCAAACCGGGTGACAGCCGGTTAACCTGCAGGGAGTTTCTCACCAAACCGGGTGACAGTTGGTTAACCTACAGGGAGTTTCTCACCAAACTGGGTGACAGTGGTTAACCTACAGGGAGTTTCTCACCAAACCAGGCAGCAGTGAGAAGGCAGCAGCTGGGCCCTGGTCTGACAGCTCTGCAGAGTTTTTCAGTGACAGCTGCAACTTTTCAAACAGCAAACCATCACCTCAGCTAGCACTGAAAACAAAGGAGGAAGGTACAGGCTCTTCGGACCACTAGGCTGCACCAACACAGACCTTTCTAAACTAAACACCTAATGCCTCTATGTGGTGTGTATCCTCTAATCCCTGCTTATTCATGTATCTGTCAGGATGCCTCTTAAATGTTGCTATTGCATTGGCCTCCACCACTTCCTCTGGCAGTGCGTTCCATGCACATACCATCCTCGGTATGTAAAAAAAAAGCAGCCTTTCACATCTCCTTTAAACTTACCCCTTTTAACTATGCCCCGCTGTCACTGACATTTCTTCTCTGGGGATAAAGATTCTGACTCCCCATTCTATAGTTTTCTATCAGGTCGGCCCTCATCCTTTGATGTTCAAGTGAAAACAAACCAAGTTTGACGAATCTCTCCAAACCAGGCAACATGCTGTTTCTGTACCCTCTCCAAAGCCTCCACATCCTTTTGGTACTGTGGCGACCAGAACAGTACACAATATTCCAAATGAGGCCTAACTAAAATTCTCCACAGCTGCAATAGATCGGAAGCAAAAGGAAACAAATAAGCAGCTGTAGTGCATCCTGGCAGTGAATATGTTAGAAACAAGTGCAGAGAAATCAGAGGTTTGTCAGGATTCACAATCATTCCCCCATTTGCTCCCAGATTTTAAAAGAAAACAAATCCCCCACTGAGCTTGACATTGGGTTGCTTTCAGCAACATGAGACAAACCAGTGGCAATTGGGAGACACTGGCACAATACCCAAATTACACTGGCACCCGTACGTACAGCATCGACTATGCAGAGCTTGGAAAAAATATATAAATTGCCAGCACATTGGCGAAGTGAGGCTGCAGCAGCGCTGACAGTTTACCCAATCTCTTCATTTGCCCGTGGACGCTGTTTCCGAAATGTTTGATAGTCTGACATTTATAACCCAGTCAGCGAACCCCAGTGTTGGCACTGGGCGTGCACAATCACACATTGCATCAAAACAACTAACAAGAAGAAAAAAAAATACCCAAGCAAAATGGTTTGGTATATTCTGCCAGACTTTCACTGAGAAGAGCCTCTCAATTATGAACCCATTCCAAAAAGGCTGAAAAGTCATTGTTTGAAATAAAATAAAGCAGCAGTTTCTCATGCGTTTGAAACACACTAAACTATCATAATAACACAGGTGCCTGCACACTAATACATCGAGAGTTCACATCTGCTCCACTTTCAACTTTCATATTTAATAAATTAGGTAAAATCCTTTGCTTTCCTTGATCACAGTGCATAACCCGGTAATATTTAAACACTATATAAAGTTGCAATTCCTCTGCAGCGTGCAATGACCATGTATCCTGTGAGGAGAGGTTAAAGGGGAAGGGCAGCACGTCAGCTTTTCACAGTAGCAATGAGATTAAACCTCAGTCCAAGATGTGGCACGTACCACCTTTCCTTGCTCTTCAAAGCACAACAACCCACACTCTCCTGAGTCAATTGAAAAGATCACAACACTAGACAGAAAGACCATGGATAGGCTAAGTACAATTCATTGGTCTCAGGAGCTTTGTCTTGATGGCATGGCTGTTGGCGGTGACTTGCCGGTTCCACTCCCCCCTCCTGTCCCCTGCATGTCCATTTGTTGCTCTGCTGGCTACCTGGAGAAGATGGGGAGGTGTTGCTGGCTGAGGATGCTGCTTGTTCGTGGAGATTCAGTCTTTGCCATGACTTCTTTAAACCACGAAGCCACGTCCACTTCTAATGTCTCGTAACGTTTAATGAAATTGTGTTCCTGCAGCAATACAAGAAGAGGTTGTTCAAGTCACCCAGGCAAGCAGCAAAGGGAGTCTGAGAATACACAAAAGCAGAAACTTCTTCACTCATGCAAGTGCCCAGCCCTGGAAAACTCCCAGTGCACTTCTATTCTCCAGAGGGAATGGAACCACATTTGTGGTTCAACCAAGATCTTGCATCCGTGCAACATGAACCACTGAAATCCAGAACATAGTTTGCCTTAAGCTCAGATCTCATCTCAGTGACATCCCGAAAGATTTGCTTCTAATATTCTACCGTCTACAGCTCATTTTCTTTCTCAATCACCACCTGAAACATGTTTAATGATACTAAGCAAGGTAGGAATGCAAGTTGTGAGGAGGACACCAAGAGATTGTAAAAAAGATAAAGACAGGTTAAGAGTGTTAACAGATGGCAATTGGAGCTTAACACGTGAAACGTTGAGATGATTCACTTTGGTCGGAAGAAGAGGAAAATGAGAAACTTTTAAACACTGATGTTCAGAGAGGCGTGAGCATACTCATCCAAGGACAACAACACGTTAATATACAGGTACATTGAGCAATAGGAAACATATGGCAGGTTGGGGAATTCAGGCACAAGCATAAGAAAGTCTTGCAACGTATGTAAGGATTTTGTTGAGACCACACTTGGAGTAAGGTGTGTAGGTTTGGACTCTATAGTCAGAGTGAGATATACGTGCATTGATAGCAAAACTCTTGGGCTGAGAGAGCCGCCTCTGATGAGAGGCTTAGTAAATTAAGACTACACCCTTTGGAGAGGCAATACTGAGAGGCAATCTCATCATAACATCCGTGATTCTGAAGGGGCTTGACAAGAGTAGATGCTAAGAGGTTTTTGTGTTATTCCTGGCTAGAGGAACTTGAAATACAGGACACACTGTCTCAATGGTTAATGGTTTTGGGCAGAAATGAGGGAACATTTCTTCACTGGCAGCGTGGATACCACTGGAATTCTCATTCCCTGAGGGATGTGGATACTCTTACACCAGTACATTTGTGGCTGAGGTAGACAGGTATTTGGGCTGGATTTTCAAAGTGCAACCTGGAAGGAGTTTGGACCCAAATCCATGCCTCAGATAATGTTACTTGGAGTTTGCTGCCACAAAGACGGGGGAAGCGAGATGATTAATGATTTCAGAGGAAGTTGGATGGGCATGTGAAGGAAACAACTTTACAGGCTTACGGGACGAGAATGAAGGAATGCGACTTCATGAATTTACAGAGAGCTGGCACACACTCAACAAACGGAATGGCTTCATGTACCATATGCTTGAGAACTCAAAGACAAAAACTCCATTTCCTGCTCTCCATCCCTCTTGCAAAATTCCCCAATTATAGAACTCCGAACAATTCCAAACTAAGCTTTTCGAAGTTCCCAGAGCTTCTCTGGGATCACTGATGATCAATCAGGTCTTTACATTTCAGTGAATTCTCTAAGTAACATTTCTTTGACTATATCATAGAAATTACAGTACAGAAGGAGGCCATTTGACCCAATATGTCTGTTCCAGCTCACGAAGCAGCTCCCCAGCTGGACCCATTCTCCAACCTGGAAATAATAATTTCCACTATCCATTTTACTCTCATCACTGGGGGTTATACAACCTCAAAATCTACCTTGAAAATTCAGCAAGTTCATGACTTAATAAACCTGCCCTTCTTACATATGGACTCTCATAGTGACCCAACAACACTGAATATCCTCTCCCAGTCAGAATGCCTATAAAAATACTGTCTTTTACGTTTTAACTGTTTTTCTCTTGTATTCCCATCGTCTTTTAACTTCAGTTTTCCTCTTTTCCATACTTCTGTTCTAACTTTCTAAATTAATAGCTCTGAGAATGCATTTTTAAAAATTTCAAATATGCCCAAAGCATTCAGCCAGAGGTTTCTAGCTGACAGCACCTCTTTTCCCCCCGCCTTCTTGGAACATAATCTGTTTGTATCCTCTCCTCCTCCTCCTCCTTTTTAAATAGCTCCCCTTGGTTAATCTAGTCGCTCACTAGCAATGTTTTGTTGAAGGCTGGAAATGTGGCCTTTCACCTTCTTCCTCATTAAATATCCATGTCTTTGTATTTTTTAAAACCCACCCTTACACCTAAGTTAGTTACACTGAGATCGCATAAATGTGACCTACTTTGATGACCATAGTATCCAGAATCGGAACAATTGGCATTCCTTCCCTTGTTAGAGTGGAAACAAGCAAATTGGGCAAACGGTGGCTGTTAAAATGCAGAACTAATCAAAGGACACTTACTGCTCACTATTTTCCCTTAACCTTTTACACTGAGTGTTTGGAGCCGGACCAATCTCAATTCAATCCAGAAATTTCCCATCACAAACAAGTGGTGGGAAAGGGACACTTGGGCAGTTTTAGTTCAACACCAGCAGTCCTTATTCAACTATAACATCCGAATACTTACAAGCAACTTATTGTATTTTGGTCTCTTCCTGTGATCCTTTGTGAGGCTAATAGGAGGAGAAAAGAGAGGTATGTCAGAAGATGATTGAAAATTAAACACACAATTCATGCCTGCTGAGCCCTTATCCCTGGGCAAATCCAAATCCTGCAAAGATTGGGGTGAGTCTTGGTCTGTTGGAATGGAAATGCTCTCCTGCTGAACGTACTCCTGGTGGGCTTGGTCAAACAGAATAGGTGCTGGTGACCTCAGGATATCTTTGCAGCAAGATGTCAGAGTGGAAAAATGTGCAATTATGTCAAACAGGTCGGAGGTCACTGACCTAAAAAAAAGGTGAACTCATTTTGTGGCTGTGCCCTTAGTACCTGACTTGTGGAGTATTTACTGTGTTAGCTTCAGTTAGCTTTAGTTCGTGAAAGTGAGTTCAGGATGAAGGAGAAGAACCAGGAAGAGGAGTTTTGCTTTGTTGGATGTTGGGACTGCAGTGCATCCTCAAAGACAGACAAAGAGATGTGCTGTTGGATACAGTCCACCAGTTACTGGCACAAACCGGTGACATACCCATTGTTATACTGGCCCGTGTTTTTGGGTTTGACAGCAGCACCCTGCTAGTAGAGAATACCTCGCACCTTATTCCTGCACAGCAGCAGTGAGAAGTGGCTGTTACCTTTCCTGGGTAGTCTGAGAGCTTTTCACGGCTGTATGTGTGGCCTTAGGCTCGTTGGTGAATTTGCAAACAGCCATACAGAATGGAAACAGACCCTTCAGTGCAACCAGTCCACACAGACAGCGTTGCCAAACCAAGCCCGGTGCCTGGCCCATATCCCTCCGAACCATTCTTGTTCACAAACTGATTGACATATCATTGTGGTCGGCATGGACTAGTTTGGGCTAAAGGGTCTCTACGATTCAATGCTGTAACTGGACCAGTATCCACCACTTCATCAGGCAGCTCATTCCACACACGAGCCACTGTCTGTGTAAAACACAAGTTGCCCCTCATATGTGCTTTTCAAATCTTTCTCCTCTCACCTTAAAAATATGCCCCCTAGGTTTGAACTCCCCAACCTAAGGGAAAATATCTTTGCTATTCACCTTAACTGCGTCCCTCGTGATTTTATAAACCTCTATAAGGTCACTCCTCAATCTTCTATGCTGCAGTGAAACGTCCTAGCCGATAATTATAACTCAAACTCTTCATTCCCAGCCCCATCCTGGTAAATCTTGTCTGAGTCCTGTCCAGTTTAATAATGTCCTTCCTATAACAGGATGACCAGGCCATCCCACCTGCTATACTCAAAGGTGTGAGCAATGAAGGCAAGAACTCTAATCAGGTTAACTAACCTGTCGACATCTGATTCAAATTTCATAGAATGATGTACCTGAACTCCTCAGTCTCTCTGCTCTATAACACTACACAGAGCCCTATCGTTAATTGTGTAAGTCCTGTCCTGGTTTGGTTTACCAAAATACCACACCTCTCACTTATCCAAATGAACCTCCATCTGCCACTCCTCAGCCCACTGACCTAATTGATCACGATCCCTCGGTAATCTTAGATAGCCTTCTTCACTGCCCACGGTGCCATCAATTTTGGTATCTGCTATATTCTCATCCAAATCATTTATATAAATGACAAATAGCAATGGACCCAGGACTGAGGCCTGTGGAACTCTGCTGGTCACAGGCCTCTACAAACCACCTGTATAACTGATCTAATAAACATGATCTGATTGGAGCAGCCACTATCCCACACGGACAGCTTCCAAGCTTGCACACTGATTACATGCCTCAGGCTGCATTGGGCATTTATACAGGTCCAAGACTAGTCAAGGTGGGTTTACCGTAGCCTGTAGCAGAGAACCCACTAATGGACTTCTTAACCAGCACATTGAGGAAAGGGAGTGCCTTTCAAACATCTTGGTATTTTTGCAATTCTGCCCTCACAATGAAGAATTAACAGCATGTTTCTTTTTACAGCAATTTTGTATTTCACTTAGTGGAACATTTAGACTTAATAGCATTATGTGGTAATGCAACTACTCACTGAGTCCTCTGCTGGATATATTAGCCTTGCACTAACTGCCAGTGTCCCAGTTTCCTGTTGTGTTATTCTGACATATTGTACAATCAAAGGGACTTTCAATGTAGATGGGAAACCAAGCCACTAAAACAAAGAGGGCTCTTCATTGCAAAGACACATGGTGAACTTATCTAGAAATCTGCCAAAGCTTCTCTAGCATTTACAAGCTTTAGTAAGTAACCATGGTAAATGAGATCTACTTTTCTCATACACATTCAGTGAACCTCCAGCAAATCAGAATTTGAGATTAGATTAGATTAGATTCCCTACAGTGTGGAAACAGGCCCTTCAGACCCACAAGTCCACACCGACCCTCCAAAGAGTACCCCACGCAGACCCACCTCCCTCTGACTAATGTACCTAACACTATGGGCAATTTCCCATGGCCAATCCATACTAACCTGCACACCTTTGGATTGTGGGAGGAAACCCACGAAGTCTTGGGAGAATGTACAAACTCCACACAGACAGTCACCCGAGGCTGGAATCGAACCTGGGTCCCTGGTGCTGTGAGGCAGCAGTGCTAACCACTGAGCCACCATGCCGCCCCCAAATGGGGTTTTAAACCAATTAGATCCCTCACTCAAACGTGACAATCTCAATGTCACATGATAGCTAAGTCCAATACAATCCAGAACACTATCTTGAAACAGTCCTTAGGCAATGTTCAAGGCAGAATAAAAGGTGGACAGAACTGCTGGATTCAGCTACTGGGCCAATTAACCAATATACTCACTGCTAGAATATACAGGAAGGTCAGTGTGACAAACAATTTCTGTCATCATAAATACATCTTTATTGTTACAGACTATGTGGAAACCATTTTTATTAAATAGTACAATCAGATTACTAAGGAATAAGTTGTCAGGCCTTTTTGAGACATCCTTACTCTTACTATCCATTCCAGCTTACAGTGACAGCATTTCTCATTTTTAAGGATATTTGTTGCAGTCCAGGGAACAAAGAGAGAACTCTACAACAAATTTTTTTTTAAAAATCCTGTAACAGGGCTTTGTGCACTTCTAGTGAAACAAACCTCTTTGAGTGAAATCTTCAGTGAGAAAGATCTCAGGAACAAACACGCAGCACTAGTTGCGACAATGTCGGCTATTTTGCTGTACCTTCCTCATCATATTTCAGCTTTGAAGGAAAGGCAATGACAAACGTTCCCAGCAGTTACGATATACTTACCTCTGTGGCCCTTTGGGGGTGGATGTGAAGACGGGATCACAACATTGGCACTGAGGTGGGAGATGGTGAAGGTTTTGCGAGGCAGTAAACACGATAGAGTTCAAGGAGTGGCTGAGCAAGCAAGCTCAGAAAGACAGTAGTAAGGGACTTTGGAGAAGACCTTGTGCAGAGGGAAATATGGGAGGACGCGATTTGGGGGAGGAAGAGGTTTTGGTAGGACAAGGCGGCTGTAAATTCAGAGAGCAGATGAAATTGAAAGGGGACAGAAACTGTGATGGATGAGGATTCATTGAGTACTGAGGCTGAGTGAGGGAAGGATAGGAGTTATCTCAAGGAGAAGGTCAGGAGGGAGTAATAAACAATGAGGGTTTTGAAGTTGAGGTCATTGACAAAGTATGACGTGAGGTTCTCAAAGAAAGAACTTTTCCCAAACTAGTGCTTCCAAAGAAATAGCCACTGTAGACCTTGCACTGGTCTCTGTCAATGTTCCAGCCTCTGCACTGACGACACACCTTTCCAAAAAAGGAGAGATGGCAGCTGATTGTTTGAAGATGAACTCAGCCCACCTTCATAGGCTCTCTGCTTCCAATTTCCACTGACAAAGCACCCAGATTACTCTTGTACATTGTTTGGGCTACAAAAACAACACAGTACACCAGACCTCACCCTCAAAATCTTTGATGACTGGTTCAACTCCAGCTTGAGGAAGTGCGCATCTTTTCAGTTTCAGATCTAGGTTAACATCTGATGACCAAGTACCACATTGCGATCTGAGGGAATTTGCAGCATGCAAAACATACTCCCATGACTATAAAGGAGACTACACTACAAAGTAATTAATTAGCTGTAAACTACTTCAGTGCAGCTAAATGTGAAGTAATGCACTTTGGGAAGAATAACAGGAAGGCAGAGTACTGGGTCAATGGAAAGATTCTTGGTCGTGTGGATGTGCAGAGGGATCTTGGAGTCCATGTGCACAGATCCCTGAAAGTTGCCACCCAGGTGGATAGTGCTGTTAAGGCAGCATACAGTGTGTTAGGTTTCATTCACAAAGGGATTGAGTTCCGGAGCCACAATATCATGCTGCAACTATACAAAATGCTGGTGCGGCCACACCTGGAACATTGTGTACAGTTTTGGTCGTCATATTTCGGGAAGGATGCGGAAGCATTGGAAAAGGCGCAGAGGCGATTTATCAGGATGTTGCCTGGTCTGGAGGGAAGGTCTTATGAGGGAAGGCTGAGAGACTTGGGTCTGTTCTCATCGGAAAGAAGGCGGCTAAGGGGGGATTTGAGAGACATACAAGATGATCAGAGGATTAGATAGGGTAGATGGTGGAAGTCTTTTTCCTAGGACGATGATGTCAGTGTGTACGAGGGGGCATAACTACAAATTGAGGGGTGATAGATTTAAGACAGATGTCAGAGGCAGGTTCTTTACTCAGAGAGTGGTAAGGGTGTGGAACATCCTACCTGCTAATGTAGTCAACTCAGCCACATTAGGGAGATTTAAACAATCCTTAGAAAAGCACAAGGATGATTTTGGGATAGTGTAGGGGGACGAGCTGAGAATAGTTCACAGGTCGGCGCAACATCGAGGGCCGAAGGGCCTGTTCTGCGCTGTATTGTTCTCTGTTCTATATACTTTGAGACACTGAGTTATCTTGCTTCCTCTTTTACGTACGAAGGCCCACTGCTCTGGGGGTTGGTGAACTCAGTTGCCTGGTCAGTAGGTTTGCAATGCAGTATGGTGTTAACAGTGTGGGTTTAATCCCTGCACTGGCTGAGATGGCCAGGAAAGACACGCTTTCTTCACCTCAGTCAGCGTCTGAGGTATTATGGCCCTTTACGTGAAGACGCCAACAGAGTCCTCTTCCTAAAGAGGCAGCAATCTTATGGTCCTCTCGCACTGTGTGACTTGACCTTTCCTTATGCTAACTGAAACATAGGCATGGTTCACTCCATTAGAGTCAGGGAAATATATAGAAACATTCAGTTCTTTTAATAGACATTATCATTCAAACGATTATTTGTTTGAGTTATATTTCTACCAGATACTACCCCCATGTTTTACTCACCAATCTTTTACAAATGATTGAAAGTCCATTGAGAAGCCCATACTTTGAGGGAGCAGAGGAGGATCTTCCTGCAGCACCTTTGTTAAAACCTCAAAGTCCGTTTTGCAGTTTTTATATGGAAACTGCCCCGTGGCGAGTTCAACCTGTCGACAGTCAGAGTGCTGGGTTACAGGCCAATGGCACAGAAATTTATTCAAGGTCTCAACTCTCGGCTCAGTCAGCAGCACAGGAATAGGACTTCCAACACTTAAAATATTACAATTCAAATTAAACTGTACAAAGCTGATCTAACCAAATAGTGACAGCGGAGACAAATGCCAAATAGTGACCGCATCAGTGTGGTTAGTGTGAACATTAGTGACTGTGTCAGTGTGGTTAGTGTGAACATTAGTGACTGTGTCAGTGAGGTTAGTGTGAACGTTAGTGACTGTGTATCACCGTGTCAGTGTGGTTAGTGTGAATATTAGTGTCTGTGTCAGTGTGGTTAGTGGGGACATGAGTGACTGTGTCAGTGAGGTTAGTGTGAACATTATTGACTGTGTCAGTGTGGTTAGTGTGAACATTAGTGACTGTGTCAGTGAGGTTAGTGTGAACATTAGTGACTGTGTCAGTGTGGTTAGTGTGAACATTAATGACTGGGTCAGTGTGGTTAGTGTGAACATTAGTGACTGTGTCAGTGTGGTTAGTGTGAACATTAATGACTGGGTCAGTGTGTTTAGGGTGAACATTAGTGACTGTGTGTCACCGTGTCAGTGTGGTTAGTGTGAACATTAGTGTCTGTGTCAGTGTGGTTAGTGGGGACATGAGTGACTGTGTCAGTGAGGTTAGTGTGAACATTATTGACTGTGTCAGTGAGGTTAGTGTGAATATGAGTGTCTGTGTCAGTGCGGTCAGTGTGAACATTAGTGACTGTGTCAGTGCGGTCAGTGCGAACATTAGTGTCTGTGTCATGTGGTTAGTGTGAACATTAGTGTGTCAGTATGGTTAGTGTGAACATTAGTGACTGTGTATCACTGTGTCAGCGTGGTTAGTGTGAAGATTAGTGTCTGTGTCAGTGCGGTCAGTGTGAACATTAGTGTCTGTGTCATGTGGTTAGTGTGAACATTAGTGTGTCAGTGTGGTTAGTGTGAACATTAGTGACTGTGTACCACCGTGTCAGTGTGGTTAGTGTGAAGATTAGTGTCTGTGTCAGTGCGGTCAGTGTGAACATTAGTATCTGTGTCAGTGCGGTCAGTGTGAACATTAGTGCCTGTGTCAGTGTGGTTTGTGTGAACATGAGAGACTGTGTCAGTGTGGTTAGTGTGAACATTAGTGACTATGTCAGTGCAGTCAGTGTGAACATTAGTGACTGTGTCAGTGCGGTTAGCGTGTACATTAGCGACTGTGTCAGTGCGGTCAGTGTGAACATTAGTGACTATGTCAGTGCAGTCAGTGTGAACATTAGTGACTGTGTCAGTGTGGTTAGCGTGAACATTAGTAACTGTGTCAGTGTGGTCAGTGGGGACATTAGTGACTGTGTCAGTGTGGTTAGTGTGAACATGAGTGATTGTGTCAGTGTGGTTAGTGTGAACATTAGTGCCTGTGTCAGTGTGGTCAGTGTGAACATTAGTGACCATGTCAGTGCAGTCAGTGTGAACATTAGTGACTGTGTCAGTGTGGTTAGCGTGAACATTAGTAACTGTGTCAGTGTGGTTAGTGTGAACGTTAGTGAATGTGTCAGTGCGGTTAGTGTGAACATTAGTGACTGTGTCAGTGCGGTCAGTGTGAACATTAGTGTCTGTGTCAGTGTGGTCAGTGGGGACATTAGTGACTGTGTCAGTGTGGTTAGTGTGAACATGAGTGAGTGTGTCAGTGTGGTTAGTGTGAACATTAGTGAATGTGTCAGTGCGGTTAGTGTGAACATTAGTGACTGTGTCAGTGTGGTTAGCGGGAACATTAGTGACTGTGTATCAGTGTGTTTAGGGTGAACATTAGTGACCGTGTCAGTGCGGTCAGTGTGAACATTAGTGACTGTGTCAGTGCGGTTAGTGTGAACATGAGTGACTGTGTCAGTGTGTTTAGGGTGAACATTAGTGTCTGTGTCAGTGTGGTTAGTGTGAACATTAGTATCTGTGTCAGTGCGGTTAGTGTGAACATTAGTGTCTGAATCATGTGGTTAGTGTGAACATTAGTGTCTGTGTCAGTGCGGTCAGTGTGAACATTAGTGACTGTGTCTGTGTGGTTAGTATGAACATTAGTAACTGTGTCAGTGCGGTCAGTGTGAACATTAGTGACTGTGTCAGTGTGGTTAGCGTGAACATTAGTAACTGAGTCAGTGCGGTTAGTGTGAAAGTTAGTGACTGTGTCAGTGCAGTTAGTGTGATCATTAGTGATTGTGTCAGTGTGGTTAGTGTGAACATTAGTGTCTGTGTCAGTGTGGTCAGTGGGGACATTAGTGACTGTGTCAGTGTGGTTAGTGTGAACATGAGTGATTGTGTCAGTGTGGTTAGTGTGAACATTAGTGATTGTGTCAGCGTGGTTAGTGTGCACATGAGTGACTGTCAGTGTGGTTAGCGTGAACATTAGTGAACGTGTCAGTGCGGTTAGTGTGAACATTAGTGACTGTGTCAGTGTGGTTAGCGGGAACATTAGTGACTGTGTATCGGTGTGTCAGTGTGTTTAGGGTGAACATTAGTGACCGTGTCAGTGCGGTCAGTGTGAACATTAGTGACTGTGTCAGTGCGGTTAGTGTGAACATGAGTGACTGTGTCAGTGCGGTCAGTGTGAACATTAGTGACTGTGTCAGTGCGGTTAGTGTGAACATGAGTGACCGTGTCAGTGCGGTCAGTGTGAACATGAGTGACCGTGTCAGTGCGGTCAGTGTGAACATGAGTGACTGTGTCAGTGCGGTTAGTGTGAACATGAGTGACCGTGTCAGTGCGGTCAGTGTGAACATGAGTGACCGTGTCAGTGCGGTCAGTGTGAACATTAGTGACTGTGTCAGTGCGGTTAGTGTGAACATGAGTGACCGTGTCAGTGCGGTCAGTGTGAACATTAGTGACCGTGTCAGTGCGGTCAGTGTGAACATTAGTGACTGTGTCAGTGCGGTTAGTGTGAACATGAGTGACTGAGTCAGTGCGGTCAGTGTGAACATTAGTGACTGTGTCAGTGCGGTTAGTGTGAACATGAGTGACTGTGTCAGTGTGGTTAGTGTGAACATTAGTGTCTGTGTCAGTACGGTCAGTGTGAACATGAGTAACTGTGTCAGTGCGGTCAGTGTGAACATTAGTGACTGTGTCATTGTGGTTAGTGTGAACATGAGTGACTGTGTCAGTGCGGTCAGTGTGAACATTAGTGACTGTGTCAGTGCGGTTAGTGTGAGCATGAGTGACTGTGTCAGTGCGGTTAGTGTGAACATTAGTGTCTGTGTCAGTACGGTCAGTGTGAACATTAGTAACTGTGTCAGTGCGGTCAGTGTGAACATTAGTGACTGTGTCATTGTGGTTAGCGTGAACATTAGTAACTGAGTCAGTGCGGTTAGTGCGAACGTTAGTGACTGCCTCAGTGCAGATAGTGTGATCATTAGGGATTGTGTCAGTGTGGTTAGTGTGATCATTAGGGATTGTGTCAGCGTGGTTAGTGTGAACATTAGTGATTGTGTCAGCGTGGTTAGTGTGCACATGAGTGACTGTGTCAGTGTGGTTAGCGTGAACATTAGTGAATGTGTCAGTGTGGTCAGTGGGGACATTAGTGAATGTGTCAGTGCGGTTAGTGTGCACATGAGTGACTATGTCAGTGCGGTTAGCGGGAACATTACTGACTGTGTATCAGTGTGTCAGTGTGTTTAGGGTGAACATTAGTGACTGTGTCTTTGCGGTCAGTGTGAAAATTAGTGACTATGTCAGTGCGGTTAGTGTGAACATGAGTGACTGTGTCAGTGCGGTCAGTGTGAACATTAGTGACTGTGTCAGGGTGGTTAGTGTGATCATTAGTGACTGTGTATCACTGTGTCAGTGTGTTTAGGGTGAACATTAGTGACTGCGTATCACTGTGTCAGTGTGTTCAGGGAGAACATTAGTGACTGTGTATCACTGTGTCAGTGTGTTCAGGGAGAACATTAGTGACTGTGTATCACTGTGTCAGTGTGTTTAGGGAGAGCATTAGTGACTGTGTATCACTGTGTCAGTGTGTTCAGGGAGAACATTAGTGACTGTGTATCACTGTGTCAGTGTGTTTAGGGAGAGCATTAGTGACTGTGTATCACTGTGTCAGTGTGTTCAGGGAGAACATTAGTGACTGTGTATCACTGTGTCAGTGTGTTTAGGGAGAGCATTAGTGACTGTGTATCACTGTGTCAGTGTGTTTAGGAAGAATATTAGTGACTGTGTATCATTGTGTCAGCGTGTTTAAGGAGAGCATTAATGACTGTGAACCACTGTATCAGTGTGTTTAGGGAGAACATTAGTGACTGTGTATCATTGTATCAGTGTGTTCAGGGAGAGCATTAGTGACTGTGTATCATTGTATCAGTGTGTTCAGGGAGAGCATTAGTGACTGTATGACTGTGTCAGTGTGTTTAAGGAGAGCATTAGTGACTGTGTGTCACTGTGTCAGTGTCTTCAGGGTGAACATTAGTGACTGGGTGTCACTGAGTCAGTGTGTTTAGGGAGGGCATTAGTGACTGTGTTTCACTGTGTCCATGTGCTTAGGGTGAATATTAGTGACTGTGATTCACTGTGTCAGTGTGTTCAGGGAGAACATTAGTGACTGTGTATCACTGTGTCAGTGTGTTTTTGCGGAGAACATTAGTGACTGTGTAACACTGTGTCAGTGCGGTTCGTGTGAACATTAGTGAATGTGTATCACTGTGTCAGTGTGTTTAGGGTGAACATTAGTGAATGTGTATCACTGTGTCAGTGCGTTTAGGGAGAGCATTAGAGACTGTGTATCACTGTGTCAGTGTATTCAGGGACAGCATTAGTGACTGTGTATCACTGTGTCAGTGTCTTCAGTGAGAGCATTAGTGACTGGGTGTCACGATGTCAGTGTTTTTAGGGTGAACACTGTGTATCACTGTGTCGGTGTGTTCAGGGAGAACATTAGTGACTGCGAATCACTGTGTGAGTGTGTTTTTGCGGAGAACATTAGTGACTGTGTATCACTGTGCCAGTATGTTCAGGGATAACATTAGTGACTGTGTATCACTGTGTCAGTTTGTTGAGGGTGAACATTAGTGACTGTGTGTCACTGTGTCAGTGTGTTTAGGGAGAGCATTAGTGACTGTGAATCACTGTGTCTGTGCAGTTAGTGTGAATATTAGTGACTGTGTATCACTGTGACGGTGAGTTTAGGGAGAGCATTAGTGACTGTGTGTCACTGTGTCATTGTTTTTAAGGGTGAACATTAGTAACTGTGTATCACTGTGTCAGTGTTTTTAGGGGGAACATTAGTGACTGGGCGTCACTGTGTCAGTGTGTTTAGGGAGGGCATAAGTGACTGTGTGTCACTGTGTCAGTGTGTTTAGGGTGAACATTAGTGACTGTGTATCACTGTGTTCGTGTGTTTAGGGAGAGCATTAGTGACTGTGTATCACTGTGTCAGTGTCTTAGTGACTGTGTGTCACTGTGTCATTGTTTTTAGGGGGAACATTAGTGACTGGGCGTCACTGTGTCAGTGTGTTTAGGGAGGGCATAAGTGACTGTGTATCACTGTGTCTGTGTGTTCAGGGAGAACATTAGTGTCTGTGTATCACTATGTCAGTGTGTTTAGGGAGGGCATTAGTGACTGTGTATCACTGTGCCAGTATGTTCAGGGATAACATTAGTGACTGTGTATCACTGTGTCAGTTTGTTGAGGGTGAACATTAGTGACTGTGTGTCACTGTGTCAGTGTGTTTAGGGAGAGCATTAGTGACTGTGAATCACTGTGTCTGTGCAGTTAGTGTGAATATTAGTGACTGTGTATCACTGTGACGGTGAGTTTAGGGAGAGCATTAGTGACTGTGAATCACTGTGTCCGTGCAGTTAGTGTGAACATTAGTGACTGTGTATCAATGTGTCAGTTGTTCAGGGAAAGCATTAGTGACTGTATCACTGTGACAGTGTGATTAGGGTGATCATTAGTGACTGTGTATCACTGTGCCAGTATGTTCAGGGATAACATTAGTGACTGTGTGTCACTGTGTCAGTGCGTTTAGGGAGAGCATTAGTGACTGTGTATCACTGTGTCAGTGTATTCAGGGAGAGCATTAGTGACTGTGTATCACTGTGTCAGTGTCTTAGTGACTGTGTGTCACTGTGTCATTGTTTTTAGGGGGAACATTAGTGACTGGGCGTCACTGTGTCAGTGTGTTTAGGGAGGGCATAAGTGACTGTGTGTCACTGTGTCAGTGTGTTTAGGGTGAACATTCGTGACTGTGTATCACTGTGTCTGTGTGTTCAGGGAGAACATTAGTGTCTGTGTATCACTATGTCAGTGTGTTTAGGGAGGGCATTAGTGACTGTGTGTCACTGTGTCATTGTTTTTAAGGGTGAACATTAGTAACTGTGTATCACTGTGTCAGTGTTTTTAGGGGGAACATTAGTGACTGGGCGTCACTGTGTCAGTGTGTTTAGGGAGGGCATAAGTGACTGTGTGTCACTGTGTCAGTGTGTTTAGGGTGAACATTAGTGACTGTGTATCACTGTGTTCGTGTGTTTAGGGAGAGCATTAGTGACTGTGTATCACTATGTCAGTGTGTTTAGGGAGGGCATTAGTGACTGTGTGTCACTGTGTCAGTGTGTTCAGGGAGAACATTAGTGACTGTGTATCACTGTGTCAGTGTGTTTAGGGAGAATATTAGTGACTGTGTATCACTGTGTCAGTGTATTCAGGGAGAACATTAGTGACTGTGTGTCACTGTGTCAGTGTGTTCAGGGAGAACATTAGTGACTGTGTATCACTGTGTCAGTGTGTTTAGGGAGAACATTAGTGACTGTGTGTCACTGTGTCAGTGTCTTCAGGGTGAACATTAGTGACTGGGTGTCACTGAGTCAGTGTGTTTAGGGAGGGCACTAGTGACTGTGTTTCACTGTGTAAGTGTGATCAGGGAGAACATTAGTGACTGTGTATCACTGTGTCAGTGTGTTTTTGCGGAGAACATTAGTGACTGTGTGACACTGTGTCAGTGCGGTTCGTGTGAACATTAGTGAATGTGTATCACTGTGTCAGTGTGTTTAGGGTGAACATTAGTGACTGTGTGTCACTGTGTCAGTGTGATTAGGGTGAACATTAGTGACTGTGTGTCACTGTGTCAGTGCGTTTAGGGAGAGCATTAGAGACTGTGTATCACTGTGTCAGTGTATTCAGGGACAGCATTAGTGACTGTGTATCACTGTGTCAGTGTCTTCAGTGAGAGCATTAGTGACTGGGTGTCACGATGTCAGTGTTTTTAGGGTGAACACTGTGTCTCACTGTGTCAGTGTGTTCAGGGAGAACATTAGTGACTGCGAATCACTGTGTGAGTGTGTTTTTGCGGAGAACATTAGTGACTGTGTATCACTGTGCCAGTATGTTCAGGGATAACATTAGTGACTGTGTATCACTGTGTCAGTGTGTTGAGGGTGAACATTAGTGACTGTGTGTCACTGTGTCAGTGTGTTTAGGGAGAGCATTAGTGACTGTAAATCACTGTGTCCGTGCAGTTAGTGTGAATATTAGTGACTGTGTATCACTGTGACAGTGAGTTTAGGGAGAGCATTAGTGACTGTGAATCACTGTGTCCGTGCAGTTAGTGTGAATATTAGTGACTGTGTATCACTGTGTCAGTGAGTTTAGGGAGAGCATTAGTGACTGTGAATCACTGTGTCCGTGCAGTTAGTGTGAACATTAGTGACTGTGTATCACTGTGTCAGTTGTTCAGGGAAAGCATTAGTGACTGTATCACTGTGACAGTGTGATTAGGGTGATCATTAGTGACTGTGTATCACTGTGCCAGTATGTTCAGGGATAACATTAGTGACTGTGTGTCACTGTGTCAGTGCGTTTAGGGAGAGCATTAGAGACTGTGTATCACTGTGTCAGTGTGTTCAGGGAGGGCATTAGTGACTGTGTGTCACTGTGTCAGTGTGTTTAGGGTGAACATTCGTGACTGTGTATCACTGTGTCTGTGTGTTCAGGGAGAACATTAGTGTCTGTGTATCACTATGTCAATGTGTTTAGGGAGGGCATTAGTGACTGTGTGTCACTGTGTCATTAATGTTCCCCCTAAAAACAATGACACAGTGACACACAGTCACTAATGCCCTCCCTAAACACATTGACATAGTGATACACAGACACTAATATTCTCCCTAAACACACTGACACAGTGATACACAGTCACTAATGCTCTCCCTAAACACACTGACACAGTGATACACAGTCACTAATGTTCTCCCTGAACACAATGACATAGTGACACACAGTCACTTATGCCCTCCCTAAACACACTGACACAGTGACGCCCAGTCACTAATGTTCCCCCTAAAAACAGTGACTGGGCGTCACTGTGTCAGTGTGTTTAGGGAGGGCATAAGTGACTGTGTGTCACTATGTCAGTGTGTTCAGGGAGAACATTAGTGACTGTGTATCACTGTGTCAGTGTGTTTAGGGAGAGCATTAGTGACTGTGTATCACTGTGTCAGTGTGTTTAGGGAGAATATTAGTGACTTTGTATCATTGTATCAGCGTGTTTAAGGAGAGCATTAGTGACTGTATGACTGTGTCACTGTGTTTACGGTGACCATTAGTGACTGTGTATCACTGTGTCAGTGTGTTTAAGGAGAGCATTAGTGACTGTGTGTCACTGTGTCAGTGTCTTCAGGGTGAACATTAGTGACTGGGCGTCACTGTGTCAGTGTGTTTAGGGAGGGCATAAGTGACTGTGTGTCACTATGTCAGTGTGTTCAGGGATAACATTAGTGACTGTGTATCACTGTGTCAGTGTGTTTAAGGAGAGCATTAGTGACTGTGTGTCACTGTGTCAGTGTCTTCAGGGTGAACATTAGTGACTGGGTGTCACTGAGTCAGTGTGTTTAGGGAGGGCATTAGTGACTGTGTTTCACTGTGTCCATGTGCTTTGGGTGAATATTAGTGACTGTGATTCACTGTGTCAGTGTGTTCAGGGAGAACATTAGTGACTGTGTATCACTGTGTCAGTGTCTTCAGTGAGAGCATGAGTGACTGTGTGTCACTGTGTCAGTGTGTTTTTGCGGAGAACATTAGTGACTGTGTAACACTGTGTCAGTGCGGTTCGTGTGAACATTAGTGAATGTTTATCACTGTGTCAGTGCGTTTAGGGAGAGCATTAGAGACTGTGTATCACTGTGTCAGTGTGTTTAGGGTGAACATTACTGACTGGGTGTCACTGTGTCAGTGTGTTCAGGGAGAACATTAGTGACTGTGTATCACTGTGTCAGTGTCTTCAGTGAGAGCATGAGTGACTGTGTGTCACTATGTCGGTGTTTTTAAGGTGAACATTACTGACTGGGTGTCACTGTGTCAGTGTGTTCAGGGAGAACATTAGTGACTGTGTATCACTGTGTTCGTGTGTTTAGGTAGAGCATTAGTGACTGTGTATCACTGTGTCAGTGGGTTCAGTGAGAACATTACTGACTGTGTATCCCTGTGTCAGTGTGATTAGGGAGAACATTAGAGACTGTGTGTCACTGTGTCAGTGCGTTTAGGGAGAGCATTAGAGACTGTGTATCCCTGTGTCAGTGTATTCAGGGAGAGCATTAGTGACTGTGTATCACTGTGTCAGTGTATTCAGTGAGAGCA
Source organism: Chiloscyllium punctatum (assembly GCF_047496795.1). Taxonomy (NCBI): domain Eukaryota; kingdom Metazoa; phylum Chordata; class Chondrichthyes; order Orectolobiformes; family Hemiscylliidae; genus Chiloscyllium; species Chiloscyllium punctatum. The sequence goes on from NC_092784.1 coordinate 33,332,144, forward strand.
TTAGTGACTGTGTGTCACTATGTCAGTGTGTTTAGGGTGAACATTACTGACTGGGTGTCACTGTGTTCAGGGAGAACATTAGTGACTGTGTATCACTGTGTTCGTGTGTTTAGGGTGAACATGAGTGACCGTGTATCACAGTGTCAGTGTGTTCAGGGAGAACATTAGTGATTGTGTATCACTGTGTCAGTGTGTTTAGGGAGAACTTTAGGGACTGTGTATCACTGTGTCAATGTGTTTTGGCGGAGAACATTAGTGACTGTGTATCACGGTGTCAGTGTGTTCAGGGAGAACATTAGTGACTGTGTATCACTGTGTGAGTGTGTTTAAGGTGAACATTAGTGACTGTGTATCACGGTGTCAGTGTGTTTAGGGTGAACATTAGTGACTGTGTATCACTGTGTCAGTGTGTTTAAGGTGAACATTAGTGACTGTGTATCACTGTGTCAATGTGTTTTGGCGGAGAACATTAGTGACTGTGTATCACGGTGTCAGTGTGTTCAGGGAGAACATTAGTGACTGTGTATCACTGTGTGAGTGTGTTTTTGCGGAGAACATTACTGACTGGGTGTATCACTGTCAGTGTGTTTAAGGAGAGCATTAGTGACTGTGTATCACTGTGTCAGAGTTTTTAGGGTGAACATTAGTGACCGTGTATCACTGTGACAGTGTGTTCAGGGAGAACATTAGTGACTGTGTAACACTGTGCCAGTATGTTCAGGGATAACATTAGTGACTGTGTATCACTGTGTCAGTGTGTTTAGGGTGAACATTAGTGACTGTGTATCACTGTGTCAGTGTGTTTAGGGAGAACATTAGTGACTGTGTATCACTGTGTCAGTGTGTTCAGGGAGAGCATTAGTGACTGTGTATCACTGTGTCAGTGTTTTTAGGGTGAACATTAGTGACTGTTCATCACTGTGTCAGTGTGTTTAAGGTGAACATTAGTGACTGTGTATCACTGTGTCAATGTGTTTTGGCGGAGAACATTAGTGACTGTGTATCACTGTGTCAGTGTGTTCAGGGAGAACATTAGTGACTGTGTATCACTGTGTCAGTGTGTTTAGGGAGAGTATTAGTGACTGTGTATCACTGTGTCAGTGTTTTTAGTGTGAACATTAGTGACTGTGTATCACTGTGTCAGTGTTTTTAGGGTGAACATTAGTGACTGTGTATCACTGTGTCAGTGTTTTTAGGGTGAACATTAGTGACTGTGTATCACTGTGTCAGTGTGTTTAGGGAGAACATTAGTGACTGCGTATCACTGTGTCAGTGTGTTTCGGGAGAACATTAGTGACTGTGTATCACTGTCAGTGTGTTTAAGGAGAGCATTAGTGACTGTGTATCACTGTGTCAGTGCGGTTAGTGTGAACATTAGTGACTGTGTGTCACTGTGTCAGTGTGTTTAAGGTGAACATTAGTGACTGTGTATCACTGTGTCAGTGCTTTTAGGGTGAACATTAGTGACCCTGTATTACTGTGTCAGTGTGTTTAGGGAGAACATTAGTGACTGTGTGTCACTGTGTCAGTGCTTTTAGGGTGAACATTAGTGACCCTGTATTACTGTGTCAGTGTGTTTAGGGAGAACATTAGTGACTGTGTATCACGGTGTCAGTGTGTTCAGGGAGAACATTAGTGACTGTGTATCACTGTGTGAGTGTGTTTTTGCGGAGAACATTACTGACTGGGTGTATCACTGTCAGTGTGTTTAAGGAGAGCATTAGTGACTGTGTATCACTGTGTCAGAGTTTTTAGGGTGAACATTAGTGACCGTGTATCACTGTGACAGTGTGTTCAGGGAGAACATTAGTGACTGTGTAACACTGTGCCAGTATGTTCAGGGATAACATTAGTGACTGTGTATCACTGTGTCAGTGTGTTTAGGGTGAACATTAGTGACTGTGTATCACTGTGTCAGTGTGTTTAGGGAGAACATTAGTGACTGTGTATCACTGTGTCAGTGTGTTCAGGGAGAGCATTAGTGACTGTGTATCACTGTGTCAGTGTTTTTAGGGTGAACATTAGTGACTGTTCATCACTGTGTCAGTGTGTTTAAGGTGAACATTAGTGACTGTGTATCACTGTGTCAATGTGTTTTGGCGGAGAACATTAGTGACTGTGTATCACTGTGTCAGTGTGTTCAGGGAGAACATTAGTGACTGTGTATCACTGTGTCAGTGTGTTTAGGGAGAGTATTAGTGACTGTGTATCACTGTGTCAGTGTTTTTAGTGTGAACATTAGTGACTGTGTATCACTGTGTCAGTGTTTTTAGGGTGAACATTAGTGACTGTGTATCACTGTGTCAGTGTTTTTAGGGTGAACATTAGTGACTGTGTATCACTGTGTCAGTGTGTTTAGGGAGAACATTAGTGACTGTGTGTCACTATGTCAGTGTGTTCAGGGAGAACATTAGTGACTGCGTATCACTGTGTCAGTGTGTTTCGGGAGAACATTAGTGACTGTGTATCACTGTCAGTGTGTTTAAGGAGAGCATTAGTGACTGTGTATCACTGTGTCAGTGCGGTTAGTGTGAACATTAGTGACTGTGTGTCACTGTGTCAGTGTGTTTAAGGTGAACATTAGTGACTGTGTATCACTGTGTCAGTGCTTTTAGGGTGAACATTAGTGACCCTGTATTACTGTGTCAGTGTGTTTAGGGAGAACATTAGTGACTGTGTGTCACTGTGTCAGTGCTTTTAGGGTGAACATTAGTGACCCTGTATTACTGTGTCAGTGTGTTTAGGGAGAACATTAGTGACTGTGTGTCACTATGTCAGTGTTTTTAGAGTGAACATTAGTGACTGTTCATCACTGTGTCAGTGTGTTTAAGGTGAACATTAGTGACTGTGTATCACTGTGTCAATGTGTTTTGGCGGAGAACATTAGTGACTGTGTATCACGGTGTCAGTGTGTTCAGGGAGAACATTAGTGACTGTGTATCACTATGTGAGTGTGTTTTGCGGAGAACATTACTGACTGGGTGTCACTGTGTCAGTGTGTTCAGGGAGAACATTAGTGACTGTGTATCACTGTGTTCGTGTGTTTAGGGAGAGCATTAGTGACTGTGTATCACTGTGTCAGTGTGTTCAGGGAGAACATTAGTGACTGTGTATCACTGTGTCAGTGGGTTCAGTGAGAACATTAGTGACTGTGTATCACTGTCAGTGTGTTTAAGGAGAGCATTAGTGACTGTGTATCACTGTGTCAGTGCGGTTAGTGTGAACATTAGTGACTGTGTGTCACTGTGTCAGTGTGTTTAGGGTGAACATGAGTGACCGTGTATCACAGTGTCAGTGTGTTTAGGGTGAACATTAGTGACTGTGTATCACTGTGTCAGTGTGTTTAGGGAGAGCATTAGTGACTGTGTATCACTGTGTCAGTGTTTTTTGGCGGAGAACATTAGTGACTGTGTATCACTGTGTCAGTGTGTTTAGGGAGAACATTAGTGACTGTGTAACACTGTGCCAGTATGTTCAGGGAGAGCATTAGTGACTGTGTATCACTGTGTCAGTGTTTTTAGGGTGAACATTAGTGACTGTGTATCACTGTGTCAGTGTGTTTAGGGAGAACATTAGTGACCGTGTATCACTGTGTCAGTGCGTTTAGGGAGAACATTAGTGACTGTGTATCACTGTGTCAATGTCTTTTGGCGGAGAACATTAGTGACTGTGTATCACTGTGTCAATGTGTTTAGGGTGAACATTAGTGACTGTCTATCACTGTGTTCGTGTGTTCAGGGAAACATGAGTGACTGTGTATCACTGTGTCAGTGTGTTCAGGGAAAGCATTAGTGACTGTGTATCACTGTGTCAGTGTGATTGGGGCGAACATTAGTGACTGTGTATCACTGTGTCAATGTGTTTTGGCGGAGAACATTAGTGACTGTGTATCACGGTGTCAGTGTGTTCAGGGAGAACATTAGTGACTGTGTATCACTGTGTGAGTGTGTTTTTGCGGAGAACATTACTGACTGGGTGTCACTGTGTCAGTGTGTTCAGGGAGAACATTAGTGACTGTGTATCACTGTGTTCGTGTGTTTAGGGAGAGCATTAGTGACTGTGTATCACTGTGTCAGTGTGTTCAGGGAGAACATTAGTGACTGTGTATCACTGTGTCAGTGGGTTCAGTGAGAACATTAGTGACTGTGTATCACTGTGTCAGTGTGTTTCGGGAGAACATTAGTGACTGTGTATCACTGTCAGTGTGTTTAAGGAGAGCATTAGTGACTGTGTATCACTGTGTCAGTGCGGTTAGTGTGAACATTAGTGACTGTGTGTCACTGTGTCAGTATGTTCAGGGATAACATTAGTGACTGTGTATCACTGTGTCAATGTTTTTTGGCGGAGAACATTAGTGACTGTGTATCACTGTGTCAGTGTGTTTAGGGAGAACATTAGTGACTGTGTAACACTGTGCCAGTATGTTCAGGGATAACATTAGTGACTGTGTATCACTGTGTCAGTGTGTTCAGGGAGAGCATTAGTGACTGTGTATCACTGTGTCAGTGTTTTTAGGGTGAACATTAGTGACCGTGTATCACTGTGTCAATGTTTTTTGGCGGAGAACATTAGTGACTGTGTATCACTGTGTCAATGTGTTTAGGGTGAACATTAGTGACTGTCTATCACTGTGATCGTGTGTTCAGGGAAACATTAGTGACTGTGTATCACTGTGTCAGTGTGTTCAGGGAAAGCATTAGTGACTGTGTATCACTGTGTCAGTGTGTTTAGGGTGAACATTAGTGAATGTGTATCACTGTGTCAGTGTGATTGGGGCGAACATTAGTGACTGTGTATCACTGTGTCAGTGTGTTTAGGGTGAACATTAGTGACTGTGTATCACTGTGTCAGTGTGTTTAGGGTGAACATTAGTGAATGTGTATCACTGTGTCAGTGTGATTGGGGCGAACATTAGTGACTGTGTATCACTGTGCCAGTATGTTCAGGGATAACATTAGTGACTGTGTGTCACTGTGTCAGTGCGTTCAGGGAGAGCATTAGAGACTGTGTGTCACTGTGTCAGTGTGTTTAGGGTGAACATTAGTGACTGTGTATCACTGTGCCAGTATGTTCAGGGATAACATTAGCGACTGTGTGTCACTGTGTCAGTGCGTTTAGGGAGAGCATTAGAGACTGTGTATCACTGTGTCAGTGTGTTTAGGGTGAACATTAGTGAATGTGTATCACTGTGTCAGTGTGTTTAGGGTGAACATTAGTGAATGTGTATCACTGTGTCAGTGTGATTGGGGCGAACATTAGTGACTGTGTATCACTGTGCCAGTATGTTCAGGGATAACATTAGTGACTGTGTGTCACTGTGTCAGTGCGTTTAGGGAGAGCATTAGAGACTGTGTGTCACTGTGTCAGTGTGTTCAGGGAGAGCATCAGTGACTGTGTATCACTGTGTCAGTGTGTTTCAGGAGAGCATTAGTGACTGTGAATCATTGTGTCAGTGTGTTTAAGGAGAGCATTAGTGACTGTGTATCACTGTGTCAGTGTTTTTAGGGTGAACATTAGTGACTGTGAATCACTGTGTCAGTGTTTTTAGGGTGAACATTAGTGACTGTGAATCACTGTGTCAGTGTTTTTAGGGTGAACATTAGTGACTGTGTATCACTGTGTCAGTGTTTTTAGGGTGAACATTAGTGACTGTGAATCACTGTGTCAGTGTGTTTAAGGAGAGCATTAGTGACTGTGTATCCCTGTGTCAGTGTGTTTAAGGAGAGCATTAGTGACTGTGTATCACTGTGTCAGTGTATTCAGGGAGAGCATTAGTGACTGTGTATCACTGTGTCAGTGTTTTTAGGGTGAACATTAGTGACTGTGAATCACTGTGTCAGTGTTTTTAGGGTGAACATTAGTGACTGTGTATCACTGTGTCAGTGTTTTTAGGGTGAACATTAGTGACTGTGAATCACTGTGTCAGTGTGTTTAAGGAGAGCATTAGTGACTGTGTATCACTGTGTCAGTGTGTTTAAGGAGAGCATTAGTGACTGTGTATCACTGTGTCAGTGTATTCAGGGAGAGCATTAGTGACTGTGTATCACTGTGTCAGTGTATTCAGGGTGAACATTAGTGACTGTATCACTGTGTCACTGTGTTTAGGGTGACCATTAGTGACTGTGAATCACTGTGTCAGTGCATTTAGTGAGAGCATTAGAGACTGTGTATCACTGTGTCAGTGTATTCAGGGAGAGCATTAGTGACTGTGTGTCACTATGTCAGTGTTTTTAAGGTGAACATTAGTGACTGGGTGTCACTGTGTCAGTGTGTTCAGGGAGAACATTAGTGACTGTGTATCACTGTGTTCGTGTGTTTAGGGAGAGCTTTAGTGACTGTGAATCACTGTGTGTGTGTGTTCAGGGAGAACATTAGTGACTGTGTGTCACTGTGTCAGTGTGTTTAGGGAGAGCATTAGTGACTGTGTATCACTGTGTCAGTGTGTTTAGGGTGAAAATTAGTGACGGTGTATCACTGTGTCAGTGCGGTTAGTGTGAACATTAGTGACTGGGTATCACTGTGTCAGTGTGTTTAGGGAGAACATTAGTGGCAATGCATCATCGTGTCTGTAAGAGTTTGTGGCTGTCACTACAGTCAATGACAACAACAACAGCAACAGTGTCCCTGCAGTGAGTGAGATGTCCGACTTCACCTTTATACCATATTTCATATTCATTTGTAGGACCTGGCCCTCAGTGGTGGCCAGCAGTTATTGCCTATTCCTCGGTGTCGTTGAGAAGGTGGGGATGAAGTGCGTCTGTCCACATATGGTAGGTAGACACTCAATGACATTAGGGATAGAATTCCATGATTCTGACCCAACGACACAGATGGAATGGCCATATGCTTCGAAGTGAGTACGGTGTGTTACTTGCAGGTCATGGCTGCCGCTACCCTTCGTTATGGAAGGGGTTGGGGTTCTGGAAGGGGTCGGGGTTCTGGAAGGTGTTGCGGATCTCAGGTGAACGTTCGCAGTGATCGTACAGACTGCTGCTGAGGGCGCAGGTGTTTGTGGATGCTGCACCAATCACGTGGACTAATCTGCCTTGGATGATGGCAAGCTCCTTGTTGGAGCTGCATTCATTCAGGCTGGTGTGAAGTATTCCATCACACTCCTGACCTTTCCCTTTGGATAGTAGCCAAGCTTTGGGGAGCCAGGACATGAGTTCCACCTTGCAGTATTCCTAGCCTCTGACCTGCTCTTGCTTATATGGTGGGTGATGCTCAGTTACTGGTCAATAACAATGTCAGGATATTGATCGTAGGGGATGCTGATGGTAACACCATTGAATGTTACGGTGCAGTGATTGTATTAGAGATGGTCAGTGCCTGGCATTTGTGTCTTTGTGACATTATTTGGAACTTGTCCACCTCAGCCTGGATATTGTCTAGAGCTTGTTGCATTTAACCATGGACTGCTTCAGTATCTGAGGAGTCGCAAATGGTGCTGACCCCTGTGCTATCGTTGGTGAACAGCTCCACTCCTGCCCTAATAATGGAAGGAGATTGTTGGGCCTCCTCACTACTCTGAGGAACTCCTGCAGGGAGATCCTGGATCTGAGATGACTGACCTGCATCCAACCACACCATTTTCCTAAGTGCCATTATGAGTCTAACCAAGAGAGAGTTTGCCTCCGATTCCTGATGATTCCAGTTTTGCCAGGGCTCCTCGAAAGCCACACACAGTCAAATGCAGCTTTGATGTCACAGGCTAACAATCACACTCCACCTCGAGACCATCCCTCTGTCATCCATGTTTGAACCAAGGCTGTCATGAGGTCAGGAGCTGCTTGACAGCAGTAATGACATCACCATCACTTAACTGATGATCAAGAGTAGACCGATATGGTGGTAATTGACCAGGACATGCCTAGTCAATTTTCCTTATTGTCAGGTAGGTGCCAGTGTTGTAACTGTGGTGGAACAGCTTGGCCAGGGGTACGGCAAGTTCTGGAGCACAAATGTTCAGTACCTTTGCCAGAATGTTGTCAGAGCCCATAGCCTTTGCAATATTCAGAGCATCTAACCATTTCTTGATCTCATGAGTGGATTGAATTGGTTAAAATCGGTGATGCCGAGATGGATTATCCACTCTGCACGTTTGGCTGAAGGTTTCTGTGTATGCTTCTGTTTTATGTTTTCCACTGATGTATTGGACTCTTCCATCATCAAGGATGGATGGCATTAACGTGGGCATCAGTGGGTGCACCTGGACACCACTGTTACAGTGGGAATCTCAGCATTACTATCTGAGGAGGAGTTTGCTTTCCCAAAGATGTTTAAGCACTAAAAGCTCTTTGCTTACCAGTGAAATGCCAAGACTCCATACATCCGCTCTGATATCGTAGTCAGGTTTGGTGGGATCGGGGGGATCTATCCGTTCAGGCTGTCAATAAAAAGTCAATAAATGTAAAGGGATAGTCCTCTGGATGGTGATATATTCCATGCCTTCACTATGAAGTTGCTGTGTGCAAAGTCAATGCCCGTCCTCACCTTGATCTGGTACTTGTTCTAATAGTGGTTAGATTGTCCACTCCAGCTTATGACATGCCTGTCCCCAGAATGTTGGTAATGTGTAGGTATACATGTGACTGTGAGAAATCATCAGTACTTTATAGAATATCCCCCTCTCTGTTCCAGATGATGCAGTGATACCCTGCTCCTCATCAATGCAAGACAGACAGATACTCCCTCCTGGTGTAGTGCAAACTACAGAAACATTACCCGTCTCCACAACACAGACATTTCCCCGAAACAACAAAATACACAGGTATCCCTCCCCCAACACCCATCAAGGTATACGTTCCTACCTATATTTGTTTCATCCGCAAATTTGGTGATGGTACATTCATGTCTTAAGTCATTGATATATTGTAAAGAATAGTGGTTGAGCATGGATCCCTGTTACATTCCACTGACTGCAGGCCGCCATCCTGAAAATGCCTCCTTTATCCTAACTCTGCTGTCTACGAGCCCATCCTCCAGGACTCCTATAAATTCCCTCGAACACCTTATTGTCTGTAACCTTATGTAGCATCATTAAACATATCCAAATATATTATATCGAGTGGTTCCCATTTACCCAATTTGTTACTTGCTCAAAGCAGTGTAATGAATTGCTCAGGCTTGATTTCTTCTTCAGGAAGCCATACTGCCATTGCTTGACGACATTATCTATTTCCAAATGCTCAGCTATTCCATCCTTGATAATAGACCTGACATTCTCCCAGTGAGAGATAACAAGCTATGCGATCTAGAGGGACCTTTCATTTTGTCTTTTATTTTGAATAAGGGAATAATGTTTGAACAACACTGACAATTTTGTAATCCTGTGGGACTTGTCCCAAATTATGGATTCTTAGAAGATTATAACCAGTGCATACACTATCTCATATTACTACTTTCACAATTCTATCAGCACCAAGACTCTTACCAGCGTTTAGCCTCATTATTTTCCCTAGTACATCTCTTTATTTTCCCTCTTAATACCCTAATTATTTAGTACTTCCAGAATGCTCTTAGTGTCTTGTCCCATGAAGATTGATGCAAAGTATTTATCAATTTTTCGCCATCTCCAGGTTCCTTTGTGTTATTTTCAAGCTGCATTCTCTAAGGGGCCTATGTTCACTTGTCCATTCTCTTTTCCCTTTTAGATGTTTAAATAAGCTCTACTGTTTGCTTTTCTTGGCCCGTTAGTCAGGCTGCTGAGCTGCTCTTGTTAATTTTTCTTTTCTCATTAAGAAATCACCTTGTCTCAAATTGTATTTGGATTTGTACTGGTCAAAATGTTTGGAGTGCAGAGCCACTTGGATCATTTTCATAACATTCAGGGGGCAGGATAAGACAATGGGAGATTTGGGCGAAACCTAAAACAGGGATGGGTGAGAAAGAGGGAAATGTTGAAGACTGTGGGAGAGGGACAGAGAAAAAGGAGGGACACACAGACTGCAACTCAACTCACTTCTGACCTCTACATTGCAAGACATTTAGTCCCCAGCAGCACCCCTTCTCTGAAGCACTGGAAATATTTAATGCCCACTCTTGCCCTACTCTGAGCCTGGTCTCCATTATTGAAGCAGCATGACATACTGATGGGGGTACCTGTGCCTGCAGCTCACCAACCTTGCGAACAAAGAACAAGCATAGGCCACTGAAACAACAAATGCTGGAAATCACAGCGGGTCACACAGCATCAGTGGGGAGAGGGCAAGCTAACATTTTGAGTCGAGAAGACTCCTTATCAGATGAAGAGTCATCTCGACTCAGAATGTTAGCTTACTCTCTCTCCATGGATGCTGCCTGACCTGCTGTGATCTCTTGCATTTGTTGTTTTCAGTACAGATTCCAGCACCTGCCATAATGTGTTCCTACATGTGTAGGCCACTTGTGTTGCCCCTTCAGGCCTGTTCTGACATTCAATATGATCATGGCTGACCTGGTTTTAACCTCAACCCTACATTCAGACAGATCCTAGATAACCTTTCAATTGTTGGTTTCTTGGTAATCTAGAAGCGATCTTCCTCTGCCTTAAAAATACTTCAAGATTCTGCATTCTCTTCCTTCAGATCAAGGAAACTCCGAAGACTCAATCCTCAGAAAAATAAAATGTTTTGTTATCTTGGTTACCAGACTTTCAGCATTTTCATACATACACTGTAAAGCCTAATTTAATAGGCCTGACTTCATTCCCTCTTATTCTAACTCCAATTAACACAGGGTCCCCAATTTATTAATGCCCCACTTATGAACAAGATTCCATACAGACACGTAACTTTAAAGATCTGACATGAACATTTCTTACATTTCGAAATGGCTATTTTATGTCGCCCTATACTGTGTTCTGACTTGCACACAAATTGAGTTCCAAATGGACTCAAGTACACAACTCAGGGACTACCAGTATCTTTCTCTTTCTTAGTTGGCTGCTACTGGTTCCTTGTAAATTTTTCTGCACACTGAATTCTTCTTTATGATCCTACATTCTGAATTTAGAACCTTTCCTCCACCGTTATGAAATGTCTCCAACACTTGGTCTTGGACCTGGTGGTGTTATTGCCCCCCCCCCCCCGCTCTGTAACATGAATTACACAGATACCTCTTCCCTCTATGCAATATCTACAAATATCCCATTACCCAGTTATTCTCCCTTCTGCATCTTAAGACACAACCGATTGAACAGATAAAGCACTCACCGCCATATATGCTGCACAGCCAGCGCTCCTCGTCTTTGCTTTCGAGTCTACCAGTCTTCCACTTATCCCGAAATCACAGAGTTTGATTTGACCCCGCTCATCCAGGAGAATATTTGAGGGTTTCACATCTCTGTGAATGACACCATGCTTTTCCTTCAGGTAGAAGAGAGCTTTGACAATCTGTTCAAATGAATTAACAGACAAATTGGTGTACTCCTTTTGCAAGCTTTCAATTAGATACATCCATGCAATCAGGATCAATACTCCTTTTAGAACACTGAACAGTCCAGCACAGCACCAGGCCTTTCGGCCCACTATGCCTGTGCCAATCTTGATGCTATTCTGCCTGCTTAACATACGAGCAATGTTTGAGGGACTATACTCGATGGAGTTTAGAAGGATGAGGGTGGATCTAATTCAAACATTCAGAATACTGAATGGCCTGGACAGAGTAGATGTTGGGAAGCTGTTTCCATTGGTCGGAGAGACTAGGACCCGTGGGTAAAGGGAAGACCTTTTAGAATGGAGATATGGAGAAGCATTTTCAGTCAGTGAGTGGGGAGTCGATGGAATTCACTGCCACAGACGATGGTGGAGGCTATTGAGTTTATTTAAGACTGAGATAGATAGGTTCTTCAGTATCAAGGGGATCAAGGATTACAGGGAGAAAGTGGTTGATTGAATGGCAGAACAGACTCAACGGGCTGAATGGCCTAATTCCTGCCCCTATATGGCTTTTTGTATTATGTGTCCAGGAGCGGTGCAGGATTCAGTCCCTAAAGCTTGGTCCACCATTCAACATGATCATGCCTGATCATCAATTCATAATTTTCCATATCACTTGATTCCCAGGGAGGTCACAAATCTGCTAATCTTAATCTTAAATGAACTCAATGATGAAGAATCCACAGCCATGGATGGACAATTTAGCATGGCCAATTCACCCTGACCTGCACATCTTTGGACTGTGGGAGGAAACCGGAGCACCCGGAGGAAACCCACGCAGACACGGGGAGAATGTGCAAACTCCACACAGTCAGTCGCCTGAGGCGGGAATTGAACCCGGGTCTCCGGCGCTGTGAGGCAGCAGTGCTAACCACTGAGCCACCGTGCCGCCCTGTTAATGGAATATTTATGGAATGGAGTTAGTCTTCCATAGTCGCATGAACAGCTAATTGAAGGAATGTTCCCTACCTGTGCCACTGATAGCAGAACAGTTGCTAGAATTGCTGAGTGTATGATCCAGCTTATCCTCTTTATCTGAGGGGTCACAGGCTCTCACAGAGCTGAGATGGGGACTGTGAAGTTGGTTTGCTGTTTCCTGTCTTCCCTGAAGTACTCAAGAGAAGTTGTGAACTTAACTGTTAGCTCAACCTAGCTCAACTCAGTCAGAGGCTGCCTTGTGTTAGAAGGTGAGGGCCGAAGATGCTGGTGATTAAAGTCACGATGAGAGTGGGGCTGGAAAAGCACAGCAGGTCAGGCAGCATCCGAGGAGCAGGAGAGTCGGCATTTCAAGCATAAGCTGATCATCAGGAAACTGGTGGCTGTCTTGTCTTGATTGGCTCGAACAACATTTTAAACTTCAGCCTCGAATCTAGGATTCAGCAATACCGAAGGAGTCAGAGGATTGAACTCAGGCTCGGACTGATCAGACGAACTTAATGGCTCAAACCGCATTATCTGGGGAGGAAGCTCTCCCAGGGGCCTGGCAAACACACTTTCCTCAAATAAAATAAAAAACAACACTGTTGACTTGTGTTGACTGGATCCAGCCATATACAAAGTGACCATTCCTTTCAGTCCTCCATAACAGATGTGCCTTCAAATAGTAGGATCACTGAATTCTTATGGCACAGAAGGAGGCCACTCAGCCCATCATGCTGCACCAACTCTTCACATAGATTCCCTACAGTGTGGAAACAGGTCATTAGGCCCAACAAGTCCACACCGCCCCTCTGAAGAGTAACCCACCCAGACCCATTCCCCCTACCCTATATTTACCCCTGACTAATGCACCTAACACCATAGACAATTTAGCATGGCACACCTTTGCACTGTGGGAGGAAACCAGAGCAGTGGTAGAAAACCCACACAGACAATTACCCAAGGCTGGAATCAAACCCGGGTCCCTGGCACTGTGAGGCAGCAGTGCTAACCACTGAGCCACTGTGCCGCCCTTACACTGGCATTCGGGGCATGCTAATCTCCTACTTTTCTCCTATCCACTTATACATTAATTTAATCAAAATCATCACCCAAAGCCTTTGTGAATGCTTTAACTTTATTTCCAGGCAGTGCATTCCATGCCCTAACTACTGGCTGAGTGGAAAAGCTTCTCCCCTGAGCTCCGACAGTGGGAGAAGAGCAGAGCAACCCTTCACTGAGACCATAGGCAGAGCTCCTCAGGTGATGACAGGTTTCAAAGTATTGATGCAGGACAAGAACATTAGCTGGGGACAGAGTGAGTCCACCTGGGAGACAGAGTGTAAAGCCCTTATTTACATGGTTTGTACTTGGTTCGGAATAGGGAGAGAGCAAGCAAGTAATTACACTTGATGAGCAAGGTTAAGTAATTTGTTCCTAGTTTAGTGTTTATAGTTTGTAGGGATCCCAATGGCAGGAGAACTCAGCTTCTCCTGCAATATGTGGGAAATAAGGGACCCTGCCAATCTCCATGGAAGTTCCTTCAGCTGTAACTCCTGACTGACCACATGGAATGGGTGTAGCTGTGGCTGCACTCACCATGGAGCACTACAGATAGCATGCTCAGCAAGCCGGTCACACGATAACACCGGGCTACACAGGCACAAGTGTTGGCTGGCCACCAGGAAGACGAGTAAATATGGGCCGTCCACACCTCAAACAGACATACTGTGTTGGCCCTTGGTAGGCGGGACCTGGACAAGTTATATCTGAACCAGAACGGTTCTGATATCCTTGTGGGAGCTTTGCTCACGCTGCTGGGGAAATGTCTAAATTGATTTGGCAATGGGAATGGGGCACAGAATAGATCTCTCAAGTCAAGAATAAGGTTCAGTCAGACCTAGAAGGAATACTAAGATGGTCCAGCAGGTGAAGATGATATGGGTGTGATAAGGCACATGGGATAATTAGCATCTATTTAAATGCAATGAGCCTGACACGGAAGGCACCGATCAGAATGTGGGCATGTGTGATATTGTTGCAATCACTGAGAGATGGTAGAAGGGCAGGACTGACAGCTTAACATTCCAGGGTGTAAAGGTTTCAGGCAGGATCAAGGGAGATGTAAGAGAGCTGGGGGCTTTGCATTATTGTCAAAGGACAGCATTACTGCAGTAATAACAAAGGGTGTCCTAGAAAGCTCTTCAACTCAGGCCATCTGGGTTGAGTTTGGAAATTTAAAGAGAAAGGGTTATTACCTTGCTGGGATTATACCGCAGGCCTCCAAACAGTCAGAGGGAGATAGAGGAGCAGATATGTAGGCAAATCACAGAGAGGTGAGAGGAATCGTGTTCATAGTTTTAGGGGATTTCAACTTTGCAAACATTAACTAGATCACTTTAGTGTGAAATAATTAGATGAGGTGGAATTTTTCAAGTGTACCAGAGGAGAGTTTTTTTATGCCCGCACACATATTATAAAGACGTTGAGTTATAAAGAAAGGTAGCATAGGTTATGACTTCTTTCACAGGAGCATAGGAGGCTGAGGGGTGACTTTACAGAAGTTTATAAAATAATGAGAGGTCTAGGTAGAGTGAATGGAAGTTGCCTTTTCCCTGGGATGGGGGATTTCAAGGTTAGGGGGCACATTTTTAAGGTGAAAAAGAGAGATTTAAAAAGACACGAGGGGCAAATATTTTACAGAGGATGGCTCACGTGTGGAATGTGGTACAGTTACAACATTGAAAAGACCTGAATAGGAAGGGTTTGGAGGGATATGGGCCAGAAGCGGGCAGGTGGGACTAGGTTAGATTGGGATTCTGGTCAGCAAGGACTGGTTGGACCAAAGGGTCTGTTTCCATTTAGTATCACTGTATGACTCTATGAGTGGTTGAAGCTTCAGAGGGTGAGCATTTCTGGGATAATATCCATAACTTGAAGTTTCAAAGTCATTATGGAAAGGGATAAGGCTAGTGCAGAAGTTAAGTGTCTGAGGTGGGGGTGGGGGGAGGAAGATCAATTTCAATAATGATTAGACACGATCTGGCAAACATAGGCTGGGAGTAGCTACTTGTAAGTACAGTATGTTTACAGTTGGTAAGTGGGGGTGTTTGATTTTTAAAAGTTATCTAGTGAGACCTCAGGGTCACCATGTTTCTCTAAGAGTGAAGGGTAAAGGCAGCAAGTCCAGGAACCCCTAGATATCAAGGGGATACCAAGCGTTACGGAAATGGAAGCTACGTTCAACACATTACAAACAGCCTTCAAAAGTACAGTCGGTTCTGACAGAACGCGATAGCTTGGTTCTCGTGTGATCATGCAAAAGCAGTGCCATTTCAGCTATTGGAGCCGGAATTGTTTTAGCCAATATGGGTAAGGAAAGTTACACATTCTACTAGCAATAGACTAAACTCTGCTATCACAATAAAACCAACTCATATTGAATAGATACACGTTATAGGAGAACTGACTGTATAGAGAACATTAAAGATTGCTCAAAACAAGAAATTTGGAGGGCAAAGAGAGCCTCAAAATATCTTTGACAGGATTAAGGAAAACACTAAGGCATTTTATAAGTACATGAAGAGAAGGAGGATTCCCAGGGGAAAAGTAGGACCTATTAGATACCAAAATGGGAATCTTGGAGTCAGAGGATGTGGCTGAGGTCAGATGTGGCTGTACTCACAGAGGAGAAAGACTGTACAGCTAGCAATTTGAGTTGAAACGGTGAGATTCTAGAACACGTTAGGATTAATAAGGAAGCGATATTAGATGCTTTAGTGGGCATAAATGTGCAGAAAATCCCCAAAGCTTGCTAAGATTTACCCAAGGCTGTTATGGGAGGTGAGGGAGGAGATTGCTGGGGCTCTGTTAGAGAT
The DNA here is from genome assembly GCF_047496795.1 of Chiloscyllium punctatum. Taxonomy (NCBI): domain Eukaryota; kingdom Metazoa; phylum Chordata; class Chondrichthyes; order Orectolobiformes; family Hemiscylliidae; genus Chiloscyllium; species Chiloscyllium punctatum. Next base: position 33,348,357 of record NC_092784.1, read on the forward strand.
GTTTAACATTTTGCCGGCCAAATGACTGAAGGATAAGCTAATGTGGTTCCTTTGTTTCAGAAGGGTAGCAGTGATAGGCCAGGTCATTATACACCAGTTAGTTATACATCAGTGGTTGGGAAATTATTGGAAAAAATTCTAAGGAACAGGATTATTCAACACTTGGAAAGGCAGGAATTGATCAGCACAGTATTATAACAGAGAGATCCCGCCTGATTAATATAATTGATGTTTTTTAAGGAAATTGACTAAATATATTGCAGGGTAGTGCAGTCGATGTGATTGACATGGACTTCAGTCAGGACTTTGACAAGGTCCCACATGGAAGGCTGGTCCAAAAGGGAAGAACCCATGGGATCCAAAGTAAGTTGACAAACTGTATCCAGAATTATCTTGCAAATAGGAAGCAAAGGGTGATGGCAGGGGATTATCTTCGTGTTTGGAAGCCTATGGTAAGCAGTAAGTGCTGGGAGCCTTGCTGTTTTTTAGGTTCATTAATGACTGTGATGTGAAGTTAAAGGTTAAAATGAATACGTTTGCAGATGGTGTGGAAATGGTGGTGTCGCTGATAGTGAGTAGGATGGTCTCAGACATCTGATAAAATGGCAGGTGGAATTTAATCCTGATAGGTGTAAGGTGATGCATTTTAGGAGGTCTAATAAAAGAAGGATATACACAATGGTAGGTCCCTCGGAAGTACTGAAGAACAAAGAGACCTCAGTATACAAGGCCTTCGATCCCTGAAGGTCTCAGCACAGGTAGACAGAGTGAAGAAAGCAGCAGACAGCATGCATGCCGACATTAGCCAGTGTGTAGACTATAGGAACATGTAAGTCCTTTGACAAGTATATAAAACTATGGCTAGACCACAGATGGAATATTGTGTGCAGTTCTGGTCACCACCCTTTAAGAAGGATGTGATTGCACTGAAGGTGGTAGAGATGAGATTCATCAGCGTGTTGCCTGGGATGAAATGTCTCAGTTGTGAGGAGAGACTCGGTAGGCTGGATTCGTTTTCCCTGGAGTAGAGGCCGCTGAGGGAATGGTCTGACTGAGGTATACAAAATTATGACAGGCATAGACAGGATAGAAATGATAACGTGTTCCCCATAGCTGACGTGTCTAAGATCAGATGAGAGAGGTTTAAGGTGAGCAACAAGTGCTTTAGAGGCAAACTGAGGGAAGGTTTTTCAATCAGAGGGTACAGAAATACAGAATGTATGCCTGAGAGGGTAGTGCAGCCAAATAGTCTTGCAACATTTAAGAAGAACCTGGACGAACACTGGAAGTGTTAAGACATAGTAGCTTATGGACCAAGTACAGGTAAATGGGATGAGTGTAATGTGGTGTTTGCTGGACCAGGGGGCTTGTTTCCATGCTGTATGACTTGATGACTTGATGCTTGCTTCATTTGCAGATATTGTCCTTGTTCCTTTTATGAGAGAAACTGTTTCTCCCTGTCTACTTTATCTGAAAAATGTGTTGCTGGAAAAGCGCAGCAGGTCAGGCAGCATCAAAGGAGCAGGAGAATCGACGTTTCGGGCATCAGCCCTTCTTCAGGAATGAGGCCTCATTCCTGAAGAAGAATTTATGCCCGAAACGTCGATTCTCCTGCCCCTTTGATGCTGCCTGACCTGCTGCGCTTTTCCAGCACCACATTTTTCAGCTCTGATCTCCAGCATCTGCAGTCCTCACTTTCTGTCTGTCTACATTATGACAGGAACAGTTTCTCCCTGTCTATGTTATGACAGGAACAGTTTCTCCCGGTCTACATTATGACAGGAACAGTTTCTCCCTGTCTACATTATGACAGGAACAGTTTCTCCCGGTCTACATTATGACAGGAACAGTTTCTCCCTGTCTATGTTATGACAGGAACAGTTTCTCCCGGTCTACGTTATGACAGGAACAGTTTCTCCCGGTCTACGTTATGACAGGAACAGTTTCTTCCTGTCTATGTTATGACAGGAACAGTTTCTGCCTGTCTACTTTACAACAGGAACAGTTTCTCCTCGTCTACATTATGACAGGAACAGTTTCTCCCTGTCTATGTTATGACAGGAACAGTTTCTGCCTGTCTACTTTACAACAGGAACAGTTTCTCCCTGTCTACATTATGACAGGAACAGTTTCTGCCTGTCTACTTTACAACAGGAACAATTTCTCCCTGTCTACATTATGACAGGAACAGTTTCTCCCTGTCTACATTATGACAGGAACAGTTTCTCCCTGTCTACGTTATGACAGGAACAGTTTCTCCCTGTCTACGTTATGACAGGAACAGTTTCTCCCTGTCTATGTTATGACAGGAACAGTTTCTCCCTGTCTACATTATGACAGGAACAGTTTCTCCCTGTCTATGTTATGACAGGAACAGTTTCCCTGTCTACTTTATGACAGGAAGTTTCTTCCTGTCTACATTATGACAGGAACAGTTTCTTCCTGTCTACTTTACGACAGGAACAGTTTCTCCCTGTCTACGTTATAACAGGAATGTTTCTCCCTGTCTACGTTATAACAGGAATGTTTCTCCCTGTCTACATTATAACAAGAACAGTTTCTCCCTGTCTACATTATGACAGGAACAGTTTCTCCCTGTCTACGTTATGACAGGAACAGGTTCTCCGTCTACATTATGACAGGAACAGTTTCTCCCTGTCTACGTTATGACAGGAACAGTTTCTCCCTGTCTACATTATGACAGGAACAGTTTCTCCCTGTCTATGTTATGACAGGAACAGTTTCTCCCTGTCTACATTATGACAGGAACAGTTTCTCCCTGTCTACATTACGACATGAATAGTTTTTCCCTGTCTACCTTACGACAGGAACAGTTTTTCCCTGTCTACCTTACGACAGGAATAGTTTTTCCCTGTCGACTTTACGACAGGAACAGTTTCTCCCTGTCTACATTATGACAGGAATAGTTTTTCCCTGTCGACTTTACGACAGGAACAGTTTCTCTTGGTCTACTTTTACGAGAGGAACAGTTTCTCCCTGTCTACCTTATCCAGGCTGCTTCTGATTTTGAATATTCCTTTAACAAGTGGCAAGCAGACGGAGTACTGCCTTCTTCATCTTTACTCACCGCGACTGTCATTTTGCCGAGAATCCTTTCTGGAATAGGCCCCTGAATCCGTTTCTTCAGCTTCTCAGCACAAGTTCCCATCAGTTCCATGGCAATGAACACATCAGTCTGTATGACAGAGAAGAAAAGTCTGGGTCACCACACAATATGTCTACACTTAGACAGTTTGGGTTCATTTTAAATCAAATGCAGGTTTTGAATTCCTGGAGGTCTGCTGGTAATCTTGTACAGCAAGGTACAATGCCCCTGAGACACTATGTGAATGCTTTAAAATACATACAGCTATGACAACATGGGGCAGGCCAACTGCAGCTCAGCTTTTTATGAAATAGTTAAGTTCCCGTGATATTATAACACAAAAATAATCAGCAAAGAGAGCCAGCAGACAGTTGATGTGACACCTATATTTAGCACAGGAGATGGAACCAAGACTAGGATTGTTGTTTATTGCAAGGGGAATGCAATGTAATACATGCAGGGAAGGTTCACTGCATTTATACAGCACCTTGGTCAAATTGCACCTCCTTATTTTAAAGATCTCCTTATGTGAAGAAAGGTGTCATTATAATAAAAATAGTTCAGAGAAGGCCCACTTAACTCAATCATAGGACGAGGGGCTTACTTTATGAAGATAGATTGAACAGGTTCGGCTGCTATCCTGTGGATTTTAGAGGTGATCTTGACAGGGGGAATATCCAGATGATGGTTATTTTTGTGAGGAAACTAGCTAACACAGGACACACTTTAAGAATGACATGTCTTACTAATTAGGGTCGGACATTGTTTAAGAATGAGACGTCTTTTGCGTCAGAGAAAAGATTTCTTTTTCTCAGGGGGTTGTTACAAGATGGAATTATCGTCCACAGAAGACCAGTGGGTCAAGGTTTACGAAAATAAGACAGGGAAGAGGTCATAATCAGGTCAGGCATGATTTCATTGAATTGTGCAGCAGGTGGGAAGGGCCCAATGGCCTACTCCTGGTCTTATGTAACTATGATACTGCACAGACCAGTTCATATTGGTAGGAGGAAAATAACATAATTGTTCCTGAAAAGTGAAAACATAATAAAAATATGATCAAGGATAATCAGAACAGATTTCAATGAGGAATACACTGTTTGACCAAACCTGTTAATTCTTTGATGAATTACAGAAAGAGAAGACAAGAGTAATGCAGTATATACACTGTATTTGGACTATAAAAGCCTTTGATAATGTAGAATAGGTTGACCGTGATTGAAGTGGTGAGCAGGTGGAATCAAGGAACAGGTAGTAGCATGGATAACAAGCCAGTTATTAAACTAAACCAGTGAAAATGATTAGGGTAGCTAGTCAGACAAGCAAAAGGTTAGGAATGGTGTCCCACAGGGATTGGTGACCAGACCCTTTGTATTCACCATTCACACAAACAATTTAGACCTGGCAACTAAATTTCAAAATTGATTGGTGGTATGGCTAATATAGAGAAAGGCTGTCACAATACATTTCACTGGAGACAAGAATGAGATGTTACAGTTTAGTGGAAAGAGTAAGGAGACGACATACTGCTTGACTAATAAGAGTGGAAATGGCATACAGGAGCAAAGGAACTGCAGAGTAAAGAAACGCAAATATCAGGTTTACTTCTAGAGTGACAGAATTACGTTAAACTTGTACACAGTGCCTGGTGAGACCACATTTGGGGCCCACTTCCAGTCTCAATGTTATAACAAGGGACACAGGTGTACAGGTGAAGATGCAAGAAAACAAAAACCAAGAGAATGTGGACAACCTGAAAGGCTAAATAGGCTCAGGCCCTTCCCTTGCAGATGGCTGATAGTGCCCCAAGTGAGAACTCAAGAAAGACTGAAGTCAATGGGAACGGGGGGGGGGGGGGGAATGGTCCAGTGGCTGGAGTCAGACCTAGCAATAAAGGAAAATGATTCTGAGTGTTGGAGGACATTGTAGGAAGTCGTGGAGGAGGTCCTCAAGATAGTGTCCTAAGCCTGACCAGCTTCAGCAATAATAATCCCTCTTAGCAAGAGGGTAGACATGGGCATGTTGATGATTGCAGTGTTCAGGATCACTCAAACTCTAATAGTGGACATACTAACCACCCCTCTTGACATTTAATGATGTCACCACCACTGAATCCCCAACTTTCAACATCATGGGGGTTGCCATTGACCAGAAACTGAACTGGACTAGCCATGCAACTGGAGTGGCTGTGAGAGCAGTTCAGAAGCTACAGCGAGTAACTCACCTGTGATTCCTCAAAGCCTGTCCCCACCATCTGCCAGGATCCTCTAACAATACTCAAGAAGCTTGACACTGACCAGGACAAAGCAGCCCTCTCTTGATTGGTACCTCATCCACAATCATCCATTCCAACATTCAATAGCAGACGTGTGTACTATCTATAAGACACACTGCAGAAATTCACCAAAGGTCATTCAACAGGACCTTCCAAACCCATGACCACGTCCAGCAAAAAGGACAAAGGCAGAAGATACACAGTAACACCATCACCTGGACGTTCTCCTCCAAGTCACTCACCATCCTGACCTGGAAATAAACGACCGTTACTGGGTCAAACTTCTGGAACTTCCTTCCTAACAACATTGTGGGTCTACCTACAGCAAATGGACTGCAGTGGTTCAAGAAAGCAGCTCACCCCCACCTTCTCAGGTGCAGCTAGGGACTGCAATAAATGCTCGGCACAGCCAACAACCCCCAGATCCCAAAGGAGACGTTTTTGTTTTCTAAAGCTAGCAACTTGTCAGATACTAAAGCAATCTGTAGCACAAGCTGCAAAACCTGGACAACATTCAGGTTTGGCATGACATGGCAAGAAACATCCATGCCACCCAAGTGCCAGACAATGGTCATGTCCAACAAGAGATCCAGTGAGGGGATTATTGATGGTCTTTAATTTGTTTCATTTAGTGATGACAAAAGTGTCATCCACGTAGCAGACCCAAAGTTTGGGTTGGACCCAAGGCTCTGTTTGTGTTTGTATGGGTGCAGGTAAGCATTGTGCCTGGCAGGAGGATTTGGGGCAGATTTTCAGGGTGAAGCATCATTGCGGAGGGATTGTTCATTGAGAACCAAGAACATCAAATCAGAGGAAATGGAACCAGGAGGAGGCCAATCAGCTCATTCATCTGCTGCTTTGTGTAATGGGACCATGACTAATTGGATTGTGGGCGGCACGGTGGCACAGTGGTTAGCACTGCTGCCTCACAGCGCCAGAGACCCGGGTTCAATTCCCGCCTCAGGCAACTGACTGTGTGGAGTTTGCACGTTCTCCCTGTGTCTGTGTGGGTTTCCTCCGAGTGCTCCGGTTTCCTCCCACAATCCAAAGATGTGCAGGTCAGGTGATTTGGCCATGCTAAATTGCCCGTAGTGTTAGGTAAGGAGTAAATGTAGGGGTATGGGTGGGTTGCGCTTCGGCGGGGCGGTGTGGACTTGTTGGGCCGAAGGGCCTGTTTCCACACTGTAAGTAATCTAATCTAAAATTATGGTCTCACCCCATTTTTCTGTCAGTCTCCCCACCTCCCAAAAATATCTCAAGACTCCCTTGTTTAAAACTCTCTCCAACCTGGCGAAGACAATTTCTGCTTTTGTGACACTGAATGGACTATAGCAATTTAAAGCCACACTGGTATGAAAAATGCACCAGCCACATTTCAAAGACTAACCATTTCTGGATTAACCAATTGTGTAGTGTACGTCAACGACCTGGTGATTTTTCGTCACACATGCAAGGAATATTTGCAGCATTTATCGGAATTGTTTGATCTACTTTGGAAGGCAGGCTTCCAAACCTGACTAAAGGTGAGTTCGCATAAGCCCAAGTCATGTTTCTGCGCCATGATATCGGACAGGGACAGATGGCCCCATAGAATATGAACACAAAGGTTCCTGGGGAGATTCCCATACCATTGATGATGACAGCAGTACTATGATTGCTGGGATTGAGTGGGTTTTATCGGAAGTCTGTACTGAATTTTAGCAGTGCGGTTGCTCCAATGACTGACTTATTGAAGAAATGCAGAAGGATTCACTGGATGGCGAACTGTCAGATGGCATTTGATAGCCTGAAAGCTGTGTTAGCCACTGCCCCAGTGTTAGCCACATCTAATTACCCAAAGCCATTCTAGGTGAGTGATGTGGGTGTTAGTGCTGTGTCCTTACAGCAAGACAACGAGAAGATAGAAAGACCTATTGGGTATTTCTCCAGAAACTTGAATACTCATCAACAGATGTATTCCATGATTGAGAAGAAGCCGTGAGCTTGGTGTTAGTATTACAACATTTCAATATTTATGTTGCCTGTACTGTTTCCGAGATAATTGCGTACTCTGATCGTAACCCATTAACATTTTTGGAGACATTTATATACAAACCTTCCAGACTGTTCAGATGCAGCTAATTACTGCAGCCATTCAATTTGAAAATTATACACGTGAAATGTAATTGTTGACACATTGTCATGACTTTGATGAAGGATGGTGGAGGCGTTCGGTGGTGGGAGTAAACAAACTGAAATAGAATGTAGTCGTGAACGTTTGCATACTCTGAGTCAATGTAATGTACTTGTTAGGAGTGCACTAATAAAGTAAGACTAAGGGTTTTTACTTAAAGTGAAGCCATCTTTGGAGATTGATGGTTCCGTTTGTTTGGGGGGGGGGGGGAAGAGGTGTGAGGGTGCTCTCACTTTCTTTCCGGTTTTTTTTTTGAAGACAGGTTGTAAAGGCAGAGGTGCTGCACTGGCTACTGAAAATGGCTTCACTAACTAACTTAGGAGACCTTTGGGCTTTTTTATAAACGTTGCAGCAATGGGAGCAGCTTGAAGTGGCCAGTTCTCTCAGATCAGGCTTTCTAGTTTTTTTTCTAGCTTTAGCAGTCAGAAGTTGTTTGGTGTCCCAGGACCGTTTGAGGATTCAGTGAATCATTCCTCACTGCTACTTTCTCTGAAATCTCTAGATGTTGTTTCCTCCTGAACTGGAGAACTGCATGTTAGAATTGGTGCCTGAATTTACCTTTTTGCCAGAGGATGTGTTTATAGAATCCCTATAGTGTGAAAACAGGCCCTTCGGCCAAAAACGTCCACACTGACCCTCCGAAGAGCAATCCACCCAGACCAATTCCCCTACCCTATTATTGTATACTTACCCCAGCTAATGCACCTAACCTACACATCCCTGAACCCTATGGGTAATTCAGCATGGCCAATTCACCTAACCTGAACATCTTTGAACTATGGGAGGAAACCAGAGCACCTGGAGAAAACCCACACAGACACAGGGAGAATGTGCAAACTCCACACAGGCAGTCGCCTGAGACTGGAATTGAACCCAGGTCCCTGCCACTGTGAGGCAGCAGTGCTAACCACTGAGCCACTATGCCTCCTGTGTTTATGGGATGTTATTCTGTTGGAACAGTTAATTAGTATTAAGTACTGTACCTATTACTCAGTGAAGTTTTCCAATAGTTAAGTTATTCTAAATTCCTCTTTTTTTTGTTTGTTTTTCAACAATCGTGTTTAAATAAATTGTGTTTTACTTAACATTGAGTAGTCTGATCATAGGTATCATATCTGGAACATTTACTACACATCTCCCTTTAAAATAGGATAAAGTTAGGGTCTTGCCTGCCTTCTTCAAATATTTTGAGTGGGCATGGCCTGGTCCATAGCACATTCTAACCCAGATGTCCCACCCTGATAGACTGCAATAGTTCAAGGCAGTGCCAAGGGTAACTAGAGATGAACAACACCTGTCAACCTAACCAGCTCTACCCATGCCCCATGGAATAGTAACAACAAGATTTTTACAATTATGTCAGGGTTTGATTGCTAGAAATTGAAAACATGTTTCCATTTGCAGGAGTCGAGTGTGTGGAGCTGGAAAAGCCCAGCAGGTCAGGCAGCATCCAAGGAGCAGGAGAATCGATGTTTCAGCATCAGCCCTTCATCAGGAATGAGGCTTGTGGGCTGGGGCTGAGAGATAAATGGGAGGGAGGGTGCAGTTGAGGGGAGGTAGCTGAGAAAGCAATAGGTGGATGAAGGTGAGGGAGAAGGGGATTGTTCAGGGGGTGTGATGGACAGGACACAAGAGTGGTGCAGAGTTGGAGGCTTGGGACTGGGATAATGTGGGGACAGGGAAATGAGAAAGCTGTTGAAATCCACATTGATCCCGTGCAGTTGGAGGGTCCCAAGGTGGAATATGCGGGGAGACAGGGCCACTTCTTGTGGAAAGTTTCAAAGAACATCTCTGGGACACCCACCAACCCCAAGACCCTGTGGCTGAACACTTCAACTCCCCCTCCCACTCTGTCAAGGACATGCAGGTCCTGGGCCTCCTCCATCGCCAAACTGTTACCATCCGACACCTGGAGGAGGAACATCTCATATTCTGCCTTGAGACCCTGCAACCACACGGGATGAATGTGGATTTCAACAGCTTCCTTATTTCCCCTCCCCCCCTACATTATCCCAGTCCCAAGCCTCCAACTCGGCACTGCCGTCCGGACCCATCCATCATTCCCCCCCCTCACCTTCATCCACCTATCTCTTTCTCAGCTACCTCCCCCAAATCCCATCCCCCTCCCATTTATCTCTCAGCCCCTGGCCCACAAGCCTGATTCCTGATGAAGGGCTGATGCCTGAAACGTTGACTCTCCTGCTCCTCAGATGCTGCCTGACCTGCTGTGCTTTTCCAACACCACACTCTCCCCTCTGATCTCCAGCATCTGCGGCCCTCACTGTCTCCTTCCATTTGTGGGAGGATGCCTAAACTCGGAGCCACACATCTATGACGTGAAATAAGAAATTCAAGAAAGAATTGAGGAGAAACATACTGGGAGGGTGGTCAGAATATAGAAGTTGCTTTATCTAAGGAGTAGTTGATTCAAATAGCATTACTGTTTTTACAGGCAGGACATTAAACACTAAAGGGAGAAGGAATAGAGGGTAACGTTAAAAGAAAACTAAGACTTGTATTTAAATAGAACCTTTCAAAAACATCCCAAAGTGCTTGACCATTAAATAGTTACTTTTAAAGCATAACCACAGTCACAATGTGGGAAACGAGACATTGTAATAAGGGGTTTCAGTAGCGAAGGCTACTCCACCCATCACATCTGTACGAGCTCCTGACAGTGCTCACTCCATTCTCCAGGCCACTCTTAGTAGCCCTCTGCATTTATTACTTGTAACATCTCTCAGCTCTCTTTGTAAACCTCTGCCTCCACCACTCTCTCAGGCTGTGCGTTTCAAATCCTAACAACTCTGACTAAAGACTTCTCTCCTCATTTCACTCGGAGTCTCCTGTCGTTTCTGACCCTGTCAAACCTGTTCATTATTTTGAACACATCAATAAGATCACCTCTTAATCTTCTCTACTCCAAGCAGAGTAACCCCAATTTCTCTCATCTTTCTTTGTATCGAAAATCCTTCATTCCTGGTATCACTTCTCATAAATCTCCTTTGAGCTCTCCTGGACACTAACGTTCTCCCTAAAATAAGGTACCCAGAACGGAATACAATACTCCAAACGTGGTCTAACCAACAAGTTGTAGAGGTCTAGCATTGCTTTTATACTCTATGCCCAAGGATCCTATAAACCTAATCAACAACTGTTTCAATTGGCCTGGTCACATTATGCACCCTAAGGTCCCTTTGCTCCTCTACTCACCACAAAGTTGTACCACTGAGCCTGTATTGTCTCCCTACATTTCTGTGAGTTGCAAAAAATAAATCACTTTGGATTTGAAAGGTTGACTCTGTTTCTTTCCCCAGATGCTGCCAGACTTGCTGAGCTTGCTTTGTTATTCACTTCTGGGATGTGGGTATGACTGGCTAACGTGGGGAGGTGATGGTGAGTTGCCTTTTTGAGCTGTTGAAGTCCATGTAGACCCACATGCCGTTAGGGAGGGAAGTCCAGGATGTTCACCCAGCGACTGTGAAGGAATGGTGATATATTTCCAAGGCAGGACGGTGAGGGGCTTGGAGGGCAAATTGCAGGTGGTGGTGTTCCCATATATCTGCTGTCCTTGTGATTGTGGATGAGGGAGGTGCTGTCTAATAGGTTTTGGTAAATTTCTATAGATGCTGCAGATTACTGCGATTGAGCATTGTGGTGGAGGGAGTGAATGCTTGTTAACAGGCTGCTTTGTCCAGGATGGTGTCAAGGTTCTTGAGTATTACTGCAGCTGCCCCCATCCAGGCAAATGGGGAGCATTCCATCACACTCTTGACTTGTACCTTGTAGATGATGCACAGGCTTTGGCCAGTCAGAGTTACTTGCTGCAGTACCCCTAGCTTCTGAACTGCTGTTGCAGCCATGTATTTACATGGTGAGTCCAGTTCAGTTTCTGATCAATGGTAACCCCAAGGATGTTAATAGTGAGCAATTCAGTGACAGTAACTGAATGCCAAGGGCAGGTAGGTGTATTGCCTTTTACTGGAGATGGTCATTGCCTAGCATTTGTGTGGCTCAAATGTTACTTGTCACTGTTCAGCCCAAGCCAGGACCTTGTTGCATTTAGAATGAATTGCTTCAGTGTCTGAGATGTTGCAAATGGTGCTGAATATTGTGTAATCAATGGCAAACATCTCTACTTCTGACCTGATGACGGAGGAAAGGTCATTGATAAGACAGCTGAAGATTCTTAGGTCACAGACACCATATCCTGACAAACTCCTGCAGAGATGTCCTGGTGCTGAGAGGAATGACCTCCGACATGACTTTCCTCTGTGCCAAGTATGACTCTAATCAGCGGGGAGTTTACCCTGATACCCATTGATTCCAGTTTCATGAGGGCTCCTTGATGCCACACTTGGTCGACTGCAGCCTTGATGTTAAGGGCTGTCCTTCTCCCCTCCCCTCAGGAATTCAGCTCTTTTCTCCATGTTTGACCCAAGGCTGTGATGAGGTCAGGAGTTGAGTGACCCTGGGGGAGCCCAAACTGGGTGTCACTGAGCAGGTTATTGCTGAGCAGGTGCTGCTTGATCGCACTGTTGATGTCCCTTTCTGTCACTTTCCTGATGACTGAGAGTAGACTGATGGGCCGGTAATTGGCCGGGTTGGATTTGTCCTGCTTTCTGTGCACTGACATACCTGCACGATTTTCCATGTTGTTGGGTAGATGCCAGTGTTATAACTGTACTGGAACAGCTTGGCCAGGGGAGTAGCAAGTTCTGGAGCACAAGTCTTCAGTCCTATGGCCGGAATGTTGTCAGACCCTGTAGCCTCTGCAAATCTCAAATACTAAGTGCAATTTTGTTCTCCTTATTTAGGGAAGGAAATGCATTGGAGGTAGGTTCAGAGGAGACTGATATCTGGAATGAGTGTGCTGTCTTATGAGGAAAGGTGAGGCAGACTGGGCTTGTTCTCATTAGCGTTCAATAGAGTAAGAGGTAATCGAATTGAAGTTAATCAAATCCTGAGTGCTCTTGGCAAGGGGAGACACGGGAAGGATTTTTATTTGTACTTTCATTCTGGAGGGTGACTTCAGACTAAGCACAAATTTTTGAAATTACAGATTACTCTTTTACGATAGAGGAAAGGTTGAATTTTTGCTCTAGGGCTGTGCGGTTAAGGTTATGCAGGTGGATCGTGAATATTTTTAAGGCAAAAGTAGAGGGATGTTTGGGAGGCAAAGGAACCAAAACCACAATTGAGGAGACATGAGAATGTACAATTCAGAACACAAACGGATCCATCCATGACTTTTGAAAGACAATACATATTAAAAGGGCCAGATGACCTAATTCTATCTCTAATTCATACTTTCATGATTGTGATTTCAGATGGTGGAGTCCTTGGCACAGCAGCATGACAGCACCTCTACGACAAACTTCTCAAAGGTTTTCTCACAAATGCTCAGCAAATGGTCTCCCTAGACCACAGAACACAGGGATAAAACCTGAGTATCGATCATTTTATACACTTGCTTGCAGTGTTCCATAGTAAAATGCTCACAATGTGACAGATGATTACTCACAGGGTATATTCCAATTAAATCATATTTTCCATGATCGAAATTTGCTGGCTGATGGTGCAGATTAGATTCTAATATATCTGATCAGCAGCTTTTCATGCTGCAGTTGGCACACGATGGTCTGCTGTCTATACGTCACAGCCAGCATGGAAGGTGGACGGGTAATTCATTCCCAAGCCTTGAGAAGGGAGTTGAAAAATGTGTTGCTGGAAAAGTGCAGCGGGTCAGGCAGCATCCAAGGAGCAGGAGAATCGACGTTTCGGGCCCGAAGCATCGATTCTCCTGCTCCTTGGATGCTGCCTGACCTGCTGCGTTTTTCCAGCAACACACTTTTCAGCCTCTGATCTCCAGCATCTGTAGTCCTCCCTTTCTCCTCGAGAAGTGAGTTCCAGTGCATGACAGCTGGTGGCCCTAGATGACCCACACTCCCTATCAGCAGGAGGGCTGAAGCTCCTCAATTTCCCCTGCCAAGTCAAACTGAGCTGGGAGAGTGGAGAACATCAGCTGACATGCACTGCCCTTTTTTGGCCATACTGCTCTAAAGAGAAAGGCAAACTGAGAATGGGCTTACGTTGGTAATGAAGGTGCCGTAACATTGCACAATGTAAGGGCAGTCGTGACTTTTCAGCACCACATCCAAGTCCATGAGGATTCGTTTGTTTTCCTCTTTATTACCTGAGCGACGCATTTGCTGTAAATAAAACAAAACATCAAAATATCAAGGACGTGCGCTTTTTACCTTCCCGCTCGGCATCAAACTCAGTCCGAACCTCCAGAACAAAATGGAAGAACATTAAGTGTCCTCCAGCACAATGCAGGTATAACACTGCGTCACACACGTGGAAGCAGCTGTGTCGTCACAATCACTGGACAAGTCATCCACAACTCCAGGTTCAAATACTGCAGAGATGGTGGGTTGAAACCCTAATCCCAGACCTGTTACAGTGCACAAGGAAGCCATTCAGTCCATTGTATCAGCTCCAGCTCCGGGACCACTAATTCTGCCTTTTCCCCATATCCCTGCACAACCCAAGAAACTATCCCTTGCCCTCTCAAATGCCTCAACTGAATTTGCCTCTACATTTCCAGGCAATGCATTCCATACTTTAACTAATCACGGTGTGAAAACAGTTTTCCTTATATCTCCCATGTTTCCACTGGTACACTGCTTTAAACATATGCCCACTTGCCCTTTATTTTCCAAGCAGGAACAGCTTCTCCCTATCTATTCTATCCAGCTGTGACAAGTGGTCACATTAGATTTCAAGAGAAACCTGGAATTAAATGGGTGGCACGGTGGCACAGTGGTTAGCACTGCTGCCTCACAGCACCAGAGACCCGGGTTCATTTCCCGCCTCAGGCGACTGACTGTGTGGAGTTTGCACATTCTCCCTGAGTCTGTGTGGGTTTCCTCCAGGTGCTCCGGTTTCCTCCCACAGTCCAAAAAATGTGCAGGTCAGGTGAATTGCCCATGCTAAATCACCCATAGTGTTAGGTAAGGGGTAAATGCAGGGTGGGTTGCGCTTCAGCAGGTTGGTATGGACTTTTTAGGCCGAAGGGCCTGTTTCCATACTGTAAGTAATCTAATCTAAAAGCTCGACTAAAGGAGACTTTGCAACCACTGCCAATTATTATAAAACCCATCTGATTCACTAATACCATTTGGGGGAGGAAATCCGCCATCTTCACCTGATCTGGCCTACAAGTGGCTCCCCAGATCCACAACAATGCAGCTGATTCTTAGCTGCCCACTGAGACGCTGAGCAAGCCACTTCAGTTAGGGATGGGGCAATAAATGCTCTCATCGCCGGTGAATATTTTTCAGGCAGAGCTAAACAGATTCTTGTTAAGCATGTGGAGAGGGGGTGGGAGGAAGAGGTTCTCGAGTGGTGGCAGGAGTGGAGATTTGCAGATTTGAATGCAGATCAGCAGTGATCTTATTCCACAAATGCAGTGGGCTTGAGGGGCCAGGCAAGCTGTTCCTACTCTCAATACAAACATAGCAACATGTGTGTTATTACTGGTGGTCAGTGAGCTGGTTTGTGATAGCAGTACCGCCAACAACATGGGTTCAATTCCCACAGTGGCTGCGTCTACCCCAAAGGTCTCACCTTCTCAACCTCACCTCTCGCCTGAGGTACAGTGACCCTCAGGTTAAACTCACCACCAGTCGTATCTCCCTCAGGAGACAGCAACCCTTTGATCCTGTAGAACTACGGCAACTTGACTTATTTTTAGGCAGAGAGCTGTGACGATTTGCAGCAGACTGTCTAAAAGGTGGGGGGAGAGCAGATTCAGCAGGAACACCAAAAAAGAATTGAATAATCAGTTGAAATATTTGCAGGATTATGAAAGTGCAGTGGTTTGGTATTAACTGAATACCTCTATCAAACAGGCAGCAGGAGGACAATAGACTGAATGGCTACTTTGTGTTTTGCCATTTTTTGATAACAAAGCAGTGAGCCCGGGTACACTTAAACCAACAGATTGGTAAGAACCAGTAATTTCAATAAACTACAATGCAGCCCAAAATAGGTTCAAAGTTAAAACTCCCACAACACCAGGTTATAGTCCAACAGGTTTATTTGAAAGCACTAGCTTTCCGAACGCTGTTCCTTCATCAGGTGAAGAGGCAGCGCTCTGAAAGCTAGTCCACCCCAGTCCAACACCAGCACCTCCAAATCAAAATAGATACAGAAGAATACTCTATGTTTTTCAAGAGATACAAGACAACATTCTCACACGGCCATCAGTAAACGATAAGGTTTGTTACAGCCCCAATTTCAGTTGGAAAATGCTGACATGCTTTTAAAAAAATGTCATACAAAAATGTTTTCTTCAATCACAGCAATAACCAGTCCAGACTAAACACAGACCCGCATTTAATCTGTTTGGCTGTGCCTTACTTACCTTGACGGCAATTATGTGTCCTGATTTCTTGAACCTCATTTTCCAGACCTGCCCACATGTGCCACTGCCAATCTCGCCCAAATTTTCCAGGTCACTGATTTCAGCTTGATATCTCTGGTATTAAGACACAAAGCAGAAGTGACCATGCGATGGTTGCTGTAACCCAAACCACAACACCCCATCATTGTATTAGAAATCACATGACATTACACTGCTCTGCAAAGCTGACGGTGTACAAATCAACAGTGTGGAGATACAAGGAGAGCTCACTGATTTACCAGAGTATAAACATTTCTATCAAATAACATAACTGCATATTTGTAATGTGAAAAGAAAACATTGCATTTTCACCCTCCTGCACTGGCAGGGAATACCTGCAGATTTGATTTCAACACTGGAAGCTAGCCCATTCCCAAGCCAATCCCAGCACTGGTACGCAGCGCTCTCAGTGCAAATCCTTGTAGTCCCAGAGCCAATCTTAACACTGGCCATGGGTGAGCTGTTTACCCATCTAAGAACTGGCATCCAATTCTCCCCAGTGCTAATCCCAAAACCAGTATCAGATCTCCACATACAAATATTGTCATTCCCAGTGCCAATCCCAGCACTGGCACTACTCAACTCTCCCAGTTACAATCCTAGATCTCCAGGCGCCAATCCCAACATTCCTGGTTCAATCACAGCACTGGTATCCGACCCTCCAGGAGCAAATCCCAACATTCCCAGTTCAATTCCCAGTTCAATCCCAGCACTGGTATCTGACCCACCAGGAGCCAATCCCAACATTCCTGGTTCAATCACAGCACTGGTATCCGACCCACCAGGAGCCAATCCCAACATTCCTGGTTCAATCACAGCACTGGTATCCGACCCACCAGGAGCCAATCCCAACATTCCTGGTTCAATCCCAGCACTGGTATCTGACCCACCAGGAGCCAATCCCAACATTCCTGGTTCAATCCCAGCACTGGTATCTGACCCACCAGGAGCCAATCCCAACATTCCCAGTTCAATCCCAGCACTGGTATCTGACCCCCCAGGAGCCAATCCCAACATTCCTGGTTCAATCACAGCACTGGTATCTGACCCACCAGGAGCCAATCCCAACATTCCTGGTTCAATCACAGCACTGGTATCTGACCCACCAGGTGCCAATCCCAACATTCCCAGTTCAATCCCAGCACTTGTATCCGACCCTCCAGGTGCTAATTTGAGGACTTGGACTCAGATCCACTGGTCAAGATTAGAGTAGTGCTGGAAAAGCACAGCAGGTCAGGCAACATCCAAGGAGCAGGGGAGTCGATATTTTGGGCAAAAGCCCTTTATCAGGAATCTCCAGATGTCCTAGTGCCAATTCCAGCATTGGCTCATAGCTCTCCAGGTGGCAATCTCTCCTCTCCCAATGTCAAATGTAGCACTGGCACCTGGTGCTCTGAATGCCAACCTCAGCGTGATTCCAGTACAGGTGCCCAGTGTTAAGGAAGCATTGGCATCGTGGTGCTCCTGCTGGGCTGGCAACCTAGTGACTCGGGAAATGTTCTGGGGACCTGGGCTCAGATTCTACAATGACAGATGGCGTCTGTAACTAAAAGTCTGATGACTGTGAAACCACTGTCATTGTATCATAGAATCTCTACAGTGCAGAAAGTGGCCAAGCAGTCCAACAAATCTGCAAAAACCCTGTGAAAAGCATCCCCACACCCTAACCTCATAACCCCACATTTACCATGATTAATCCACCCACCCTGCATATCCCTGGACACGACACAGCAATTTGGCACAGTCAGCTCACCTAATGTCCACATCTTTGGAGTGTGGGAGGAAACCAAAGCACTGGGCAGAAACCCACCCAGATATGGGGAGAACATACAAACCCCACACAGACTGACATCTAAGGCTAGAATTGAACCTGGATCCTCGGCACCGTGAGCGAGCTGTGCTAACCATTGTGTCACCTGTCATTAAAACTGGTTGTTTAAGGCAAGGGAAACTGTTGTCCTTATGTGGTGAGGCCTGTGTGACACACACACACACACACACACACACACACACACACACACACACACACACACACAAATAGAAACAGGCTCTTCAGCCCACCATGTTGATGCTCACCAATATACATCAAACTGGACTAATCCCATTTACTTGTCATTGGTCCATAGCTGCCTGAGGAAGTGGTGGAGGCTGGTACAATTGCAACATTTAAGTGGCATTTGGATGGGTATATGAATAGGAAGGGTTTGGAGGGATATGGGCCAGGTGCTGGCAGGTGGGACTAGATTGGGTTGGGATGTCTGGTTGGCATGGACGGGTTGGACTGAAGGGTCTGTTTCTGTGCTGTACATCTCTATGACTCTGTAACTATGCCCCAGCATTTTAAGCTATCATCCAGTTGCTTCTTAAATATTGTGGATGTACCTGCCTCCTTTTTACCATTGTGGCTGACTCATAACTGTCCTCTTGATACAGGCAAACTGACCATTCAGCTGCGTCAACTGGCAAAAAGTCTCAAAAGGAGAATGAAATCTGCCAACCCCACCGTGCATTGGCCGAGGCACGAGAGGTCATAACTGCAACGAAGCCCTTTCCACATCCAGTCATGAATGGTGGTGGGCAATTAAACAACTCACTGGAGGAGGCAGCTCCACAAACATCCCTGTCATCAATGATAGAAGAACCCAGCACATCACTGGAGAAGCAAATGCAAAAGCGTCCGCAGAAACCTTCAGCCAGAAGTGGGGGGTGGATGAGCCTGACCCTGCAAAGCCCTCCTTACCAACTCTTTGGGGTCAGTTCCAAAACTGGAAGAGCTGTCCCACAGACCCGTCGAGCAGCGGCCTGAAACAGTCATAACCATGGAATCATACCTTATAGCCAAGGTCACAGACAACACCATCACCATATCATTGAGGCCCACCAGCAGGACAGAGCCAGCAGAGCTGGAGGGATAATATACTGGTGGGAGGGAGGGAGTCGTTCTGTGAGGCCTCAGTTTCAGCTCCGACATCAAATCATATCAAACATGGACAAAAATGAACAAGGCTGGGGATTTGGGTTCGGCTGGGCCGGGCTGGGCCAGGCCAGGGGAGGGGAGGGGGGGGGTGAAGAGTGATCGCACTCTCCTGTGGTTGAAGTACAGCCAAGCGGTAAGGAAGCTGGTTGTGGTTGTGTGTAAGTCACCTTGTCGACAGGACATCACCACAGTGCAGTGCCTTAAACTAACCGTTATCAGTCAGGTCTTGCTGCATTTTAATGTCAACTGCTTTGGTGGCTGAGGAATTGTAAATAGGGATGAACATTGGCAAATATCCCCATTTCTGACCTTACAGAGTCCTATAGCATTGAATCAGACCACTTGGTCCAACCCATCCATGCTGACCATGTTCCTAAACTGCCTGCATTTGGCCCATATCCCTCCAAACCTTTCCTATTCATGTACTTACCCAAATGTCTTTTCAATGTTTGAATTGAACCTGCACCCACCCTGGCAGTTCAAACCACACATGTGTAAAAATGTTGTCACTCATGTCCTTTTTAAAACTTTCTCCTCTCACCTTAAAAAAGTTTTGAATGACAACACCCGAGACAAAAGACCTTTGCTATCCACCTTATCGATACCCCGCATGATTTTATAAACCTCTGAGGTCACTCTCAACCTCCAAGGCTCCAGTGAAGAAAGTCCCAGCCTACTTTTCTAACTAAAGCCCTCCTTTCCCAGAGGGCAGGGGGGGTTGATGAAACAGCTGAAGATAAAAACAGAAAGAACTATAGATGCTGTCAATCAGAAATAAAAACAGAAATTGCTGGAAAAGCTCAGCAGGTCTGGCAGCAGAGATCTGAGGAAGGGTTCACTTTGATTTCTCTCCACAGATGCTGCTAAACCTGCTGAGCGTTTCCAGCAATTTCTGTTTTTGAAGCAGCTGAAGATGGTTGGGCATAGGACACCATCCTGAGGAACTCCTGCAGAGATGGCCTGCATCCAGGATGACTGACTTCCAACCCCTACAACCACCGTCCTGTCAGCTCGGTAGGACTTCAGTCAATCAGCTTGCCTGGATTCCCATTACTAGGACTCCTTGATACCATACTTGGTCAAATGAGGTCTGGATGTCAAGGATGGTCACTCTCATTTCACCTCACCTCTCAAATTCAGCTCTTTGGTCCATACTTCAACCAAGATTATAATGAGGTCAGGATCTGACTGGCCTTGGCAGAACCCAAACGGGGTGGCCGTGAGCAGATTATTGTAGTTTAAAAGCACCGCTGATGACAACTTCCATTACTTTACAATGATTGACAATAAGATTGATAGGGTGGTGATGAACCAGTCTGGATTTGTTAGAATCATAGAATTTGCCCTGCTTTTTGTGTACAGGATAGTTCTGGACAATCTTCCACACTGCTGGGTAGATGCCAGTGTAAGAGCCATGCTGGGACAGCTTGGCTAGGGGAGTGGCATGTCCTGGACCACAAGTCTTCAGTACTATTGCCAGAATGCACTTGGGGCCCATAGCCTTTCCTACAGCATTCGGTGCCTCCAGTCATTTCTTTTGATCACGTGGAGGGAAGCGAACTGGCTGAAGACTGACAGCTGTGATGCTGGGGACCACTGGGTGATCATCCGCCCGGCACTTCTGCGGCTGCTTTTGCATTTGCTTCTCCACTGATATGCTGGCCTCTTCCATCATTGACGACAGGGACAGTTGAGTTGTTTAATTGCCCACCACTATTCACAACTGGATCAGGCAGGTCTGCAGAGCCTGGAGCTGATCTGGTGGCTGTGGCCTTAGCTCTTGTTGCTTATGCTGCTTGATGCTACCATGGTGCTGTTGTGTAGCTTCACCAGGTTTGACACTAGGTTGCTCCAGGCATGTCCTCCAGCACTCCCATTAAACCAGGGCTGATCCCCTGGCTTGATGGTAATAGCTAAGTAAAGGATATGCCAGGCCAGGAAGTTGCAGATTATGTTGGAGTACAGTTCTTCTGCTGTTGAGGCCACTATTGATAGTCCACAGAGTGCCTAATGGATGCTCAGACTTCAGGTGGTAAGGGTGAGGTCAGGGATGTTTTTCCCTCTTGTTGGTTCCCTCCCCACCTGCCGCAGACCCAGTCGAGCGGCGATGTCCTTGAGGACCCGACCAGCTCAGTCAGTAGTCCTGCTGTCGAGCCACTCTTGGTGATGGAAAGTAGGGAGCGCTTGTTGCAACTAAACAAGGCACTGGTCACACCAAAGCCGAAATATTGTGAACAGTTTCGATGCCTTTGCCTCAGAGAATGTATACAAGCGTTAGAGGCAGTCCAGAGAAGGTTTAGTAAATTAATCCTGAACGTGGAGGGATTTTCCATTGAGGAGAGGTTGAGTATGCAGGACATGTATTCATTAGAGTTCAAAGGAATGACAGAAGACCTTACTGAAACATTTAACATTCTCAATGGGCTTGGTACCACAAACATTCACTCTCTCCACCACCACACTTGGGAGGAGCAGGATGCACTATCTAAAGATGCACTACAGAAGTTCATTCAGACTCCTGACACAGCATCCCCACCACCTGCAAGCTCCCCTCCAAGCCACTCACCATGTTGGCAGTTCATAATCTCCTTCACAACAGCATATATGGGTGAGCAATTACTACTGGCCCAGTCAGCTAAGCTCATGTGAATGAATTGGGAAAAACAATCCCCATTATTAACACCTTGAAAGATATTTTAGATGCAGTCCAGGTTAACCTAACAGTATAGGTTAGATTAGATTAGATTACATTACATTACATTACAGTGTGGAAACAGGCCCTTCGGCCCAACAAGTCCACACCGACCCGCCGAAGCGTAACCCACCCATACCCCTACATTTACCCCTTACCTAACACTACGGACAATTTAGCATGGCCATTTCACCTAAAATGCTCATCTTTGGACTGTGGGAGGAAACCGGAGCACCCGGAGGAAACCCACACAGACACGGGGAGAATGTGCAAACTCCACACAGAGAGTCGCCTGAGGCGGGAATTGAACCCGGGTCTCTGGCGCTGTGAGGCAGCAGTGCTAACCACTGTGCCACCGTGCCACCCACTAGTTTCCAGACTGCTCAGATTGAACAGGGTACAGACTCTTTGTAAGTGACGGTAATTACAGCTGGCACAGTCAGGGTGATGTCAAGAAATTCTTCAGAAATGGAAGTGGAAATCATTAAACACAATGGCAGAACAGACTCAGAGAGGTCAATGGCCTAATCCTGTTACTACTGCTTTCTCTACAGACTGTAACAGTGCTGAGTGTACATTGGGGCTGTATTGTTTTGATAAAATGAAGGATTGACATGTTAAATCTGTCACGTGTTATCCATGTAACTTACCTGCCCTCCTATTGTCAGATACCCCGTCTGTTTCATTATCTCCTGCAGCTTTTGCTCAATCTCTATACTGTGAACAGAAACAAGATAGGTACGCACACTGAGAAGTTTGGAAAACTCAAATCAAATGACAAACATCAGGCTCTTTGCTCAGAAAGCAAGTGCAAACCACCCATCCTAACACACACAGCATTTCACCCCAAACATGTGCGACTAAAATATCTTGTGAAATAAATGTCAAATTCAGCTTTACTCAACAGATATAAGAACCTAAGAACGAGGAGCAGGAGTAGGCCGACTGGCTCCTTGAGCCTGCTCCACCCTTTAATAAGATTGTTTTGTGACCTCCGCCCCACTTATCCACCCACTCACCAGAATTCTTAATTCCTTTACTCTTCAAACATCACTCTTTGCCTCAAAAACATGCATCGAGGTAGCCCCAACGGCTACAACACCAGTTCCACAGATTCACAAACCCTTCGGGTGAAGAGGTTCCTGCTCAACTCAGCCCTAAATCTGTTCCCCCCTTATTTTGAGGCCATACCCCCTCGTTCTAGTTTCACCCACCAGAGGAAACAACCTCCCTGTTTCTATCTTATCTACTCCCTTCCTAATTTAATGTTTCTAAAAGATTGCCCCTCATCCTTCTAAATTCCAGTGAGTCTAGTCCCAGTCTAATCAATCTCTCCTCAGGAGCCAACCCTCTCAGCTGTGGAACCAACCTAGCGAACCCCCTCTGCACCCCACCCAGTGCCAGTATGTCCTTTCTCAAGTAAGGAGACCAAAACTGGATACTCTGGGTTTGGTCTCACAAGCAGCCTATACAATTGTAGCATAACCACCCTGTTTTTAAACTCCATCCCTCTAGCAAAGATGGACAATATTCCATTTGCTTTCTTAATTACCTGCAAACCAACTTTTTGTGATTCATGCACAAGGATACCCAACATTTCACCATTTAATAATAATCCATTTTGCTGTTGTTCCTACCAAGATGGATGACCTCATACTTACCAACTTTGTCTTCCGTCTGCCCGACCCTTGTCCACTCACTTAATCTATCTCTGTCCCTCAGCAGACTTTTAGTGTCCTCTTCCACTCACCTTAGTGTCATCTGTGAACTCTGACACATGACACCTGTTCCCCAATTCCAAATTTATCCTGTACATTGGAAACAATTGCAGTCCCAATACCGATCCCTGAGGCACACCACCAGCCACTGACTGCCAACCAGAAAAACACCCATTTATCCCCACTCTCTGGTTTGTTAGCTTATCAATCTCTATCCATTCTAACACATATCCATAATGTCATGCACCTCAATCTTATGCAAAGCCTTTTGTGGGGCACCTTATCAAATGCCTTCTGGAAATCCAGATACACCACATCCACAGGTTCCCTGTTGTCCACTCAACACCAAGGTCAAAGAATCATGGAATCACAGCACACGTGGAGGCCAATCAGCTCATTATGTCTGTGCTGACCCTCTGAACAATCAGTGTACCTACGGCTTTTCAGACAATCATCCAATTCCCTGCATCCATAAACCCTGCTTCTACCACATTACATTCCAGATGCTAACCACATACTCCATGCAAAGGCTTTTCTTTATGTCACTCTTACGTTTTTTGCTTTAATCTCTGCCATCTCATCCTCAATCCTTCACTAACGGAAGCAGTGAATTTCTATCTCCTCACTTTCGACCCATTCTGATTTTGACCACCTCTAGCCAATCGTCTCTTTTCCAAGGTCCAGCATCTCCAACTTACCCATTTTGGAAACTGCTCATCCCTCGGTCTATTGTTTTGTCAATCGTTTCTGCACCCTTACTAACGGCTGTCCTTTCTTCCTGAAGCCCGCTGCCCACAATGAAAAGCAATACTCCAGCTGAGGTTGACCCAGCGTTTTGTGCGGGTTTAACAGAACTTCCTTGTTTTCAAATGCAGCTAAGGGAGGTCATTCTTGCACAGGAATCCTCAATTTCCCCTGTCCAGGACCTTCCATAATTTCAGAATAATTCCATAAGTTTTACTCCAATTATCCTTTCGAGAGGAAATTGGTGACTGCGTGAGGAAGTGCTTCCTGACATCAGTTTTGAACTGGTCTTCATCCAGACTTTCTATATATTTCCATGATTTAACAGGATTAACCCACTGTCCCAGCATATAGGTGTATTACTGAAGAGTTACTTCTGACATATCCTCACAACCAAGTGCTCTGTCTCTGGAGGTCAAACTCACCTCTCTGGTGTACACCACTAACAGGGGTTGACTGCACTTTCAGTCTGGTCACTTGATTGATTAAGTTTCATTGACATCAGCCTCATGTTGTGTTCAACTGATGTGAAATAACCTGAATATTCTGATACATTCCTTTGAGGGACAATGATAATGGTGACTCGCTTGGATTTATGCTCAAGCTGTGCTACGTTTAGACAAGGATGACATGCTGCCAATTTAGATGACCAACCTCCCAGCATTTGTATTGCCCCAGGGAAGGCTACAGTGGAGTCGCTAGCCACCATGGACAACACCACGAGCTGCCAGTACTGTGGACATCCATGCTGCTGCCAGAACTAACTCTTCAGTCACAACCCAAAATCATGAACTCACTTACAACTTAGGCATACAGCAAGGGCCTATCCTGGAGCTGACATGGTGAAGGAGGTCTTTTCTTACCTCTCCATGCTCTTCTGCAACAGATACTGAGGCTGAGGGAGGCTGAGCATGTGCCTAGGGCGCGATGGGGCTGGGTGATGCTGCGGTGAGGTTTCTGATGAAGATGACCGGCTGCCAGCATCATTTGCTAAAGGAAGCTGAAGAGCTGAAAGTAAAGAAACACAACTATTACATGGTATACAAACATCCCCACACCACAAACATGGCTGACACAGAAACCCTGGTCAATTCAGCACCTCCAGAGTACCAGCTGGCTAGTTGGTAAGTAAACAGTGCAGGGATTTCGCACAACAGCAAATGTAAATAGCAGGGAAGCTGTGCATGGAGCAGTGGGATGGAGAGATCCTGACATGAGGACTGAGGTTGGGCCTGCATGTGATAAAGGGAAGCCATGCATGGTGGAGAAAGAGAAAACACATGCAGGGGTGCAGGCAAATAGATGGGCAGAAGGGGGCATGTAGAGGTGAGAGGAGGTCATACACCTGCAGGAGACAGAGGGTAGGACACAAAGAATGGAAGAGGGTGGACAGCATACATGCACGTGGGAAAAGGATGAGAGGAAGTGTGTGTGTGTGGGGGTAAGAGGGCGTGCGAGGGGTAAGGAAGTCGTCAAGAGAAGGCGGGGTGTGAGGGGAGAGTGGGCGAGGAGGAGGGGGGAAGAGAGGGTGAAGCACAAGGTGGAGAACAGGCAGGTGCAGGAGGGGTGACAGCAACAGTGAGAAGGAATAAAAGGGAGGGCTTGAGGGGATACAGTGCAAAAGAGAAAGCTGTGAGGTAGAGAACATGAGAGCGAGGGGAGGAGAGGGATCGAGGTGGGAGGGAAAGCTAAGAGAAGGAAACAAAGGCAGAGTGAAATAGAATTGTGTGTGAAAGGGAATGCAGGGGCAGCAGGAACAATGGGGCTGCTGCAGGGGTGAGGAGCCGGTTGGTTTGCACCCAGAAAAGGTAGCTCAGCAAGTTTGTCCAAATTCCATCCCTTCTCACCTCTGTAACAGTTTTGTCCTGCACCACTCTTCCCTCCTCATACTCTACCCTACCCCCCTTTCCCCAATTGCTTCCCTCACCGCAGCAATCCCTCACTGTTGTAACCCACAACTTCATGCCTTCCTAAGGTTCCTGCTATTGATTATTCTTCCCCCCCCCCACCAACCTCCCACCGCCCATGGTCTGTGTCCCATGTTGAAATGTTGTTTGGGTGGGAGGGGGAGTAGGGGAAGAGGATTAGGTTGTGCCCTCGCACTAGGCTAGGCCAGCTTATCACAGTCACCTTGGCAGTCACAGTCAGCAAGGCCCAACATCAAGACTCAGTTCCTTCAGGAGAGACAGGAAAATATCTTGGAGAGCACTGGCTAGTGCTGTAATCTCTATGACTCTAGGACTGAGAAGGAACCCAAAGCCATGAAATATTTCAAATAAACTAGCCAAAACTTGCTAGCATCTGTAGCAAATGTCTGGAAACTGCCAGGATAGTAAAATAAGGGACAAGACTTTGTGGAGTTTAAGCATTTATCAGTTCTTCACTCCCTTGACATTTCCCTAGGTAGGCAGCCAGCTATGCCAAGGCAATCCATTATATCCAATAAGCACAAAGATTCGATAAGTGTTCCGATGTTTTTATTTAATAGCAGCTACAGGATGGTGGTGACCATAACAGTGAGGGAGATTAGGTTACACAGCCTGCAGGTTGAAGGAGTCTCACAATATAAAACACATACAAACCAAATCTTCACCAATATTCTCTGTACTGTAAAATCTGAAAAGAAGATTATATGCAATTGTAACAATACTGGGCAAATTTATGAAGTGTTTTCCTATTTTCTAGTGCTTGTGAATATCTGTTTCAATTCAGGGATAAATATCTGTCAGGGAACAAGAGAAAATGGTGCTGCTCTTCTTTCATTAGTGCCATGGGATAGTTCACATCCACCAACAGGGTAGAAGAGGCCTCTGTTTAATGTTTCACCTGAAAGACAGCACTTCTGGCAGAGCAGCACTCCCTCAGTATTCCATTAAAGTGCCCACCTTGAGCTTGCTTCAAGTCTCTGAGTTGGAAACTGAACAACGTTCTGACACCAAGGTGAGAGAAATACTCACCCATCGACACTGACACGTTCATGAAACACATCAAAACAGAGGCTGCTTTTAGCAGGGGGGGGAAGCAAAAATAATTTTGTAATCAATACAGAATACACAAGCCATTAACTTACTGAAAAACTAAACAAAATGTTTAAGGGGGAAAACACAATAAAAATGTTTAGCAATGGGAACCAGTCACAAAGCTAGATAGAGTTGAGAAAATATCATGATCGCTGGTTCACTCCATGACTTGGTTGATTTGCTTCCAAAACTGCTACATCTAGAAAATAGAAGATCCATTCATAAATTTGCACGTGTACATCTCTTTGCATTGTGTGGAGAGAAAAATAACCGTGCCATTCTATCTCAGTCATGCTACAGGATAAATTCCAAGACTGCATGCTGTGGTCATGCACAAGAGCAGCCATTTCATTAAGAACTACAAAAGAGCAT
The DNA here is from genome assembly GCF_047496795.1 of Chiloscyllium punctatum. NCBI lineage: Eukaryota > Metazoa > Chordata > Chondrichthyes > Orectolobiformes > Hemiscylliidae > Chiloscyllium > Chiloscyllium punctatum. Next base: position 33,375,904 of record NC_092784.1, read on the forward strand.
GCATCAGCCAGAGATCAGTCTCTCCAGTGTATGCTTGAGTAGTGAGTAAAATAACATGATCAGGATAATGAGCAGAGGGAAGAGGAAGTGGGTAATTAAAGAGGGAAACAGTAATTAGAGAGACAGAAACAAAGTGAAGGAATGAAAGAATGGAATAACAAAAAACAGGATGACAGGAAAAGAAAGAGAATGAGAGGGAGAGAATGGGAGGGAGTGAATGGGAGGGAGAGAATGGGAGGGAGTGAATGGGAGGGAGTGAATGGGAGGGAGTGAATGGGAGGGAGTGAATGGGAGGGAGAGAATGGGAGGGAGAGAATGAGAGGGAGAGAATGAGAGGGAGAGAATGAGAGGGAGAGAATGAGAGGGAGAGAGGGGATAATGGAGAGTTGGGATAAAGTAGACTTTTTTCAAGAGGGCAGCTGGTGACTAGCGGGAGTTCCACAGGGATCATCATCAGACCAAACTATTCACATTATATATTAACAATCTGAACAAAGGAACTGAGGGCATTGTTGCTAAATTTGCTGATAACACAAGGATAGGTGGAGGGACAGGTATTGAAGAAGTGGGGAGGCTGCAGAAGGATTTGGACAGGGTGGGGGAGTGGGCAAAGATGGGATACAATGGGGGCAAGCATGGGTTATGCATTTTGGTAGGAAGAATATAAGCTTAGAATATTTTAATTGGGGCAAGATGAGTGGGGGATCTCATTGACCAAACATCAAGAGGCTTGGTTAGAATGGACATGGAGATGGTGCTTCCACGAGTGAGAGAGACCAGGACCTAAGGACACAGCTTCAGATTGAAGGGATGAGAGATGAGAAGGAATCTTTTCAGCCACAGGATGGTGAGTCTGTGAAGATCATTGTCTCAGAAGGCTGTGTAGGCCAAGGCACTGAGCATATTTAAGTCATGGGTTACAGGGTGAAGTTAAGAGAACTGAGTTGTGAAACATATCAGCCATGATCAAACACAGAGCAGACTCATTGGGCTAAACAGCCAAACTCTGCTTATATCTTATGGTCTTATGAGAACAAGAGAGAAGGAAAGTGAGCATGAGAAAGGGAGAGAGGGGAGAGACGTGGAAAGCAAGGGGGTGGGGGGGGAGTGAAATGAGAGGGTGAATGAAAATAAGAGGAAAAGGTAGAATAAAAGTAAAAAGAGAGAATAAGTGAGGGAGAGCAAAAGTGATAGCATTGAAAATCACTAGAGAGAAACAAGAATAGGAAAGAGAAAAATGTAGAAAACTGCAGCAAGGAAAGAGAATTTTGAGAATGCAGAATGCACAACATCATGGAGACAATATATAAACCAGCAAGAAAGGGGAACAGAGAAACTTAGGTAGGTGCATATGATAAATAAGAGATTTGGTACCTGCTCGTTGGGATGGGGCAGGAGCAGGGCTTAGAGTGATCACTATAACTGGATCAGGAAAAGGAAAATTGGATAAATCATAATGTACCAAAACTCTGGCATAAACATAAAACAGTTATTAACGGATAAATTAAATTCATTCAGGAATGAAATCAGCAATGAAACATAAGAGCTGAGTGACAGGCAAAAGGCAAATGGGTGAATTCATACACTCTGAAGTCTCTGCATCCCACAGCAGGAGCCTGGCACGACACAGGGGAGACCCAGAGTCCAGGAAGTGAACTATCTGCTCACCATCAATTACAAAACCAGGCCACTGCATCTCACTTTCCTCAATACTCAGATCGTGAAAAACCTTCCCCACATCAACTGCTTTAATATGAGAATATCACTCCGGAATGCAAAATAAGAGCTCATTTTAAAAATATCACAAAGTTTCTTCCTCCTTGACAGAAAAGCAACATTTAAACCTTTATTTTATTTGTTCACTCAGTACAGAACTAGAGTCAGAAGAAATTGCTACATAATTGTTAAAATAAAGTCATTCTTATTTGTAATTTCACACGGATGTCAACTCTCAATGTGTATGTTCAACATCGACAGAGGACAAGTAATGGAAGAGGAAGAAACACTAGCAGGTTGGATTAACTGGACTTGAGCAGCTCCTTATAGTGTACCACTAGACAACATAGCTCTCCACAATACCCAAACAGATTAAGTGAAAAATCCCACAACACCAGGCCATTGTCCAACAGGTTTATTTGGAATTACTAGTTTTCAGAGCGCTGCTCCTTCATCAGGGGGTTGTGAAGAATATGATCATGCTTATAGAATTTATAGCCAAAGGATTACACACAAAGGATAGCCACCAGACTAACACACACTTACAGTCCTTCTCCCTCTCCACCTCCTCCATGTACAAGCACCTATTCTACAGAACACAGCGCATGAGGTCTTTTGCATTGTGTTGCTTGGATTCACTGACCACCATAGGTGGCAAAGGTCGAAACCATGCCAATAATCAAGATGGATACAGGACCAGGCTGGGTGAATGGGATGTGAATCATTTGCCTGGTGTGGAGATGAATCAATGCCACGAGGCCCATTTCCACTTTCTGGACATTCTGCTTCTGCCCTACGTTAACACAAAGTTATGCTTGGACACACTAAAATAGAGAAGCACACATCAACATTATCGTTATCCTCTACTGGCACAACTTTGCAGCCCACCCCAGCAGCTGAAGGAAGTTACATTCAATTAATTAATAAATCTGAAAGAAAGAGGTGAACCCAGGTGAGTAGCACTGGTCACAAAACTGCTGGACTGTTTTAAAAATTACTGTGACTCATTCGTGTCCTCTGCCCTTTTTACCCGTTCTGGTTTTGATTGACTCCAGACTCTTAGCAACATGTTTAGCTGTTAACTGGGTTCTGAAATTGCTGAGTAAGCGACTTGCAGATTGCAGGAGATTAAGAACAGAACCGGATGGACGACCTGACATTGTCACCTTCAGTATTGAGGTCAATGGTAAACCTGACAGGTCAGACTTGCCCTGATGAAGAGTTCCAGCCCAAAACATTGACTCGCCTGCTCCTCAGATGCTGTCTGACCTGCTGTGCTTTTCCAGCTCCACATCTTCCAGCATCTGCAGTCTGTACTGTCTCTAGGTCAAACTTGCTGATACTATTGGGGGACTTAGAGTCATACAGCACAGAAACAGACCCTTCAGTCCAACTCGTCCAGGCCAACCTGATATCTCAACCTAACCGAGTGCCATTTGCCCTTCCTATTCATATACTCAACCAGTGTCTTTTAAATGTTACAATTATACCAGCCACTATCACATCCTCTGGCAGCTCATTCCATACACACACACACCACCCTCTGCATGAAAACATTATCCCTCAGGTCCCTTTTAAGTCTTTCCCCTCTCACCTTAAACCTATACCCTCTATTTTGAGACTCCCCCACCCCAGGAAAAAGACATTGGCTATTCACCCTCCCCATGACCCTCACGATCTTATAAGCCTCTAAGATCATCTCTCAGTGTCCAACGGTCCAGGAGGAAAACAGCCTCTCCCTACAACTCAAAACTTTCCAGTCCCAGTAACATCCTCGGAAATCTCTTCTGCACCCTCTCAAGTTTAATTTGTTCCAAAATTGAGAGAGTTATCCCAGATTTTAATGCTACCAGCAACCTCACCTTACCATACTCACTGAATCACACCTAACACTGATATCTCCAACTGATCACCATTCCTAAATAGGTCCTGCCCCACTGACACAACAAATCCTTGCCAGAGGCAGCAGTACGGTGGTATACAGTCTGGAGCGAGCAACCCTGGCACTTCTTGACACTGACTTTTGACTCCACGAAGTCCTGAAACATCATGTCAAACCTGAGCCCAGAAACTTGCTGCTAGTTACAGTCTACCTGCCTTCTTCATGTTGGACACCAGTTGAAAGGAGCACCAAGAATAGCAAGTGCACAAAATGTACTCTGGGTCTGGAATATCAATTAGGAGAAAGTGAGGACTGCAGATGCTGGAGATCAGAGTTGAGAGTGTGGTGTTGGAAACACACAACAGGTCAGGCAGCATCTGAGGAGCAGGAGAATCAATGTTTTGGGCATAAGCCCTTCATCAGGAATTCTGATGAAGAGCTTATGCCTGAAACGTTAATTCTCCTACTCCTCTGATGCTGCCTGACTTGCTGTGCTTTCTCAGCACCACACTCCCGGCTCTGGAATATCAATGTCCATCTAGCACCTGTTCCTGAGGATATGTCTTCCAGAATGAGCCAATCTCAATTAGAACAGATCCCAAACAGCTACTAAAACAAAACCATATTGGAATCTAGCCAATGCATTGGAAAGTTGGCTAGACATGTCCTGTCCACAAAAAACAGGACAGATCCAATCCTACCTATTAAAAACCCATCAGTCTACTGCTGATCATCAGCAACTTACTTGGGAGCGGGAGCCTACCAGGGAGGTGGATGGAGCAGTGAGTACAAACCTTTACACTCAGGGAATGGGGCCCCCTTACCTGGGAGTCAGAGCCTTCAGGGAGGGCATGGACTGGCAGTATAAAACGTTCCAGGCCAGAATTTGGGCCCATATGCCCAGGACTCTGAGCCTGTGAGGAAGGTGAATGGAGCAGTGAGTATACAAGCTATTGGTTCTGAATGAGCAAACAAAATCGGAGCAATGTTACAGGAAAGCAGCAAACAGACTGACTGGTAAGGAAACTACCAAAGAACGTCCTCATAAACTGCAGTTATTTTAACAAGTGTAAAATTATTCAGGGATAACATTAGCTAGTAAAACTAAGGAAGTTTAGGCAAGACTAAAGAAGTTTTATAATGGCAGGTTAGGGCATTAGGAGCATCCTATCACAAGTATGCATCCAGGTTGACCATGTGTGCAGGAAGTGCTCCCAACTGCACAAAGGTGAACTCCGGGTTTCAGAGCTCAAGCAGAGGCTGGACACACTGCAGGACATCCGTGAGACTGAGACGGTATGGATATCACGTTTAAAAGGGTGGTCACATAACAGCTGGAGGAAAGGGGAGAATGAACAAATCAGTTTTCCATTTGCAAACTGAGGAGGGTGCAGGTACCTCAAGGGAGTGCACCACAAAGGGCAGACAGTCCAAGAGGACAGGGTGAAGAAAGCTCAAGTGATAACAGTAGGGAATTCATGAGTTAGGGGACAGATAGGTACTTCTGCAGCTGCAGACATGACTCCAGGATGGTGTGTTGCCTCTTTGGTGCCAGGGTCAGATGTCACTGAGAGGGAAAGGGCTAAGACAGAGATTGTGGTTAACATTGGCAGCAACGATAAAGGTAGAATGAGGAATGTGGTCTTGCATTTAGAGTTCAGAGAGCGAGGCAGTAGGTAAGAACCTCAAGATTACTCCTGGTGTCATATGCTAGCGAGAACAGAAAGAGAGACTAGGGCAGATTAATTCATGGCTCAAGAGTTGGTGCAGCAGAAAACTCCAGAAAGCAATTAGCAGCGAAAAGATAGGTATGAGAAAACGCTGGCGGGAGAGATTCGGAAGAAAGCCAAGGCATTGAACAAGGCTATCCAGGAGAAGAGAATAGCCAATGAAGAGAAGGGCTTATTAGGGATAAAGGGGCAATCTGTATGTCAAGCCAGAGGCCATTGGTAAGTGAGTTCATCACATCTGTCTTTATTCAGGAGGAGGAGGATGCCAGTACAGTGAAGAAGGTTACCTCAATGTACAATGTGACCTTGATCGAATGGGCTCAGGTGTGGCAGATGGGTAATGTGAGGTGCTGCCTTTTGGAAAGCTAAATCAGTGCAGCACTTATACACTTAATGGTAAGGTTCTGGGGAGTGTTACTGAACAGAGACCTTGGGTGCAGGTTCATAGTTCCTGGGTTGGGTGTGGGGTTGGACTGGGCTGTGGGGGCGGGGTTAGACTGGGTTGGGGGGTGGAGTTGGACCGGGTTGGGGGTGCGGGGTTGGACCGGGTTGGGGGGGCGGGGTTCGACTGGGTCGGGGGGCGCGGAGTTGGACCAGGTTGGGGGGGCGGGGTTGGGGCAGAGTTGGACTGGGTTGGGGGGCGGGGTTGGACCAGGTTGGGGGCGGGGTTGGATTGGGATGGGGGCAGGGTTGGACTGGGATGGGGGCAGGGTTGGACTGGGATGGGGGCAGGGTTGGACTGGGATGGGGGCAGGGTTGGACTGGGAAGGGGGCAGGGTTGGACTGGGAAGGGGGCAGGGTTGGACTGGGAAGGGGGCAGGGTTGGACTGGGATGGGGGCAGGGTTGGACTGGGAAGGGGGTGGGGTTAGACTGGGATGAGGGCGGGGTTGGAATGTGTTGGGGGGCGGAGTTGGACTGGGTTTGGTGCGGGGAAAGACTGGGGAGCGGGGTTGGGGCGGAGTTGGACTGGGTTGGGGTAGGGGTTGGACTGGGTTGGGGGCGGGGTTGGACTGGGTTGAGGGGCGGGGTTGGACTGGGTTGAGGGGCGGGGTTGGACTGGGTTGAGGGGCGGGGTTGGACTGGGTTGAGGGGCGGGGTTGGACTGGGTTGAGGGGCGGGGTTGGACTGGGTTGAGGGGCGGGGTTGGACTGGGTTGAGGGGCGGGGTTGGACTGGGTTGAGGGGCGGGGTTGGACTGGGTTGGGGACGGGTGGACCGGGTTTGGGGGGGTTGGACTGGGTTGGGAGGGCGGGGTTGGACTGGGTTGGGAGGGCGGGGTTGGACTGGGTTGGGAGGGCGGGGTTGGACTGGGTTGGGAGGGCGGGGTTGGACTGGGTTGTGGGGGCGGGGTTGAACTACATTGGGTGAAGGGTCGGGGGCGGGATTAGACCGGGTTGGGGCGGGGTTGGACCGGGTTAGGGGGACGGGGATGGACTGGGTTGGGGGATGGGTTGGGGGGGTGGGGTTGGACTGGGTTGGGGGGGCGGGGTTGAACTGGGTTGGTGGGTGGGGTTGGGGGGCGGGGTTGGGCTGGGTTGGGGGGCTGGGCTGGATTGGGTTGGGGGGGCGGGGTTGGACTGGGTTGGGGGGTGGGGTTAGACTGGGTTGTGGGGGGGCGGGGTTGGACTGGGTTTGGGGCGGGGTTGGACTGGGTTGGGGGGCGGGGTTGGACTGGGTTGGGGGCGGGGTTGGACTGGGTTGGGGGGCGGGGTTGGACTGGGTTGGGGGTGGGGTTGGACTAGGTTGGGGGGGCGGGGTTGGACTAGGTTGGGGGGGCGGGGTTGGACTAGGTTGGGGGTGGGGTTGGACTGGGCTGGGGGGCGGGATTGGACTGAGTTGGGGGGCGGGGTTGGACTGGGCTGGGGGGCGGGATTGGACTGAGTTGGGGGGCGGGGTTGGACTGAGTTGGGGGGCGGGGTTGGACTGGGTTGGGGGGGCAGGGTTGGACTGGGCTGGGGGGCGGGGTTGGACTGAGTTGGGGGGCGGGGTTGGACTGGGTTGGGGGGGCAGGGTTGGACTGAGTTGGGGGCGGGGTTGGACTGGGTTGGGGGGGCAGGGTTGGACTGGGCTGGGGGTTGGGGTTGGACTGGGCTGGGGGGCGGGGTTGGACTGGGCTGGGGGGCGGGGTTGGACTGGGCTGGGGGGCGGGGTTGGACTGGGCTGGGGGGCGGGGTTGGACTGGGCTGGGGGGCGGGGTTGGACTGGGCTGGGGGGCGGGGTTGGACTGGGCTGGGGGGCGGGGTTGGACTGGGCTGGGGGGCGGGGTTGGACTGGGCTGGGGGGCGGGGTTGGACTGGGCTGGGGGGCGGGGTTGCACTGGGCTGGGGGGCGGGGTTGCACTGGGCTGGGGGGCGGGGTTGCACTGGGCTGGGGGGGCGGGGTTGGCTGCATGTCAACCTTCCAGAGAGCATCCCATTCAGACCGAGAGCCCGACCCTGTCCCTTGGGAGACAAGACAGATATTTCAGGAGAGATTGAGTTGGTTACAATCGTATTCACTGGAGTTTAGAAGATTGGTGGTGAGTCTCACAGAAATCTATCAAATGTTAACGGGACTAGACAGGCTGGAGATCCGAATGGGGGAGGGAGTCCAGAACCAGGAGTCCCTGTTTAAGGATAGGAGGTAAACCTTTCCGACTGAGATGAGGAGCCTTTGGAATTCACTAGTAAACGTGGTTGAGACCAAAGCATTGTCTTTTCAAGAAGTCAGACGTAGTTCTATGGACTATGAGGGGAGGGTGTGGTTGGGTATTGAGCTCAAACATTAACAATGGTCAGATTGAATTGTGGAGCAGGCTTGAGAAGTCAAATGTTCGAATGTTTCTACATTAGACCCTCCTACAAGGGAATCCTCCTCTCAGCATCTACCCTGTCATGGCCCCTTCACAATCTTCCATATTTCAATGCAATTACCTCTGATTCTTCCAACAAAGTTTCACCAATGCAAAACCTTCCTTCATATGACAACCCTTTTATTTCAGCTATCAACGTAGCAAACCTTCTCTGAACTTCCTCCAATGCAAATATATCCCTCTGTAAACAAGGAGACCAAAATTGTACATTGTAATCAAGGTCTGGTCTCAGTAGTTATAACAAAATTTCCCTACACAGAATGAAATTGTTCATTTACAACACAAAGATGCCAACCAAACCTGTTCGGTCTCACTATCACTAGGTTTGCAACTAGATTAAAACATTCAGTGGTGTTCAAAATTGCCTCATGCTCCTAACCAAACTTTATGAATAACATATTTTGGACACCAAGTTTATAACTGAAACAAAATGTAACAGTTTATGATTAATAATGTGATTATTCTAAAACAAAGATAAACAAAGTAATCTAATTAATGTCTACAATCTAAATCCAACCTTCTTTGATCATTACCCACATCCCTGCCACACACAAACAAAAAAAAACACGCAAATCAGCAGATAGACGCTGTAGGGATTAGTTAAAAACAAAATTTCATTCACCAGTTCAATTCAACAATTTAAAGTGAAGAATACCAGGCCTCATGAAATCCTTGGACAATGAATTGTTCACAGGCAGTTTGTACTGTTTATCTTGTTTGACATCACTGGTGAATGCAAACAACTTCAGCAATCTTGCAGAAATATTTAGTTTCAGATCCAAATTCTTTTCTCAAAACATTCAACGATTTGATAAACGCAGAGAAGACAGCATAAGAGAACTGTCAGCAGCCTCCTCTAAAAAGCTGATCAAAACCTACATTCTCCCCCCTTTTTAAATCAGCACTAACCGTGGTTAGCTGATTAGTGTTGGTCCTCCCTTTGACTAAATCACCATCCAAACAGCGACTGACTTGAGCATAGCAATAGCTTCGTGCCAAATTTACTGTTCGAGTCTTTAGAACAGTAAATAGGTTGTATTACTTTCCAGGGCAGTTCCCAACAGATAATATCAGCTTTTGTTCTCTCGCTTTCAAAACAAGCAACTGTTGAAAGTGCAACTCTTAACTTCAAGTCACAGTTCCAAACCAAACAAAAGAGAAATGAGAAAGAAAAATATTGATAGTCTCACCAAAAATTTGTTTTAAGTTTCCCCTTTTAAAGTTTGTTTTGCTTTAAAGTTGTGCTTTTCTTAATATCATCTTCCCTCATTGTAATTTACATTCCTTCCTGACTACACCTTACAGCATTGTGCATCTCTTCACAGGTTCCTTGATTGTGCTGTTACTGTCATGGCCATTGTGTCTATTCTCTACAGTCAAAATCATTTTTTTCTAAACAGTTCTTGACTCAGGTACTGAAGTAAACTTTATTTTAATCTGTTTTTTTACATTTCTCTGCTGTTTATCTTGGATTTGTGAGGGGCTCCTTGGATTTAGTTCTTTAGAAATTCCCTGTTGGGTTTTATTCTACAGGACTTTACATGTACAGATACAGTAGTTAAGGAAATTGGACTGTACTTGTATTGCTCCGTAAATTTCTTGAGACCTCACTGCAAGCATGAAGCCACATTTCTTCACTGCAGCTGTCCTTGTTTTAATTCGCAATTTACTTCAGGGTGAGGAATGCATGGAACTGCACACGTACAGCACAGCATTTCAACTTTTACGTTGGCTTTTCCATATAGAAATTGTACTGAAACATCTAGCTCTGGTTTTACCATTAATCCAACAGGAAACCGTGCTTCATGTAAAGCTACAATTTACAGGAATGCACCACCAATATCCTATTCTCCATCAATTGTTTGATCAAGCCCAATTTTCCATTCACTTAATTAATTATTTGCTGTATGTTGATATTGAGATCCAATATAAGGACACAAGACCCCAGTACACTACACAAGTATGCTGCTTCCCTCCAATAAATAATATGCTGCTTTTCCATTCATGCTATGAAAATCCATAATCTCACATTTTCTCAAATCACCCTTCAGCCGGTAAGGTTTTGTCTACTAACTTAATGTGGGAAAAGATCTGTCACCCTGCCTACCCATAGCTAGCCCACACAGAACATAGGAAAGCAAACTTGGCCAAACTATTCCAGAAACACCCAGAATGCCTCAGCAGGGACCAAACAGGCTGACAAGTGAAACCATTCAGCACCTGCAGACAGGGGAATACGCTCCCCAGCACCCACTAACAATACCCGGTCAACACAGCTGTCCCAAAGCCCCGAGGGCACTATCATAACCCAGCAATACCAAAGCCATATAAAGAACAGGTCAGATGCAGAGGCACCATCAAGGACCCCACTCCCTGGACAGGAACAATGGGAGCACCTTAACTAATTCAAAAGAGAGATTCTCACCTACCAGCAAAGAGAACTGGAATCTCCTGATCACATCGATACTGCCAGGATGTTGCATTGCATCGAGAATCAGGACATTCATCTGATAACTGTTTTCCGATTAGCATCATTGTAACTAGATTACTCCATTTCCAAACACATTGTATCATTCCCCATTTTAATTAACCTTATCGTACAAGATTCCTATAAAACCCGGCTTCATTCTCAGCTCGAGGGTGTGAATTCTCAGCTACCTGGACAGACTCTCTGCTGTTTCAGCTTAGTCAATTACTCTTCTGCGATATTGCTGTACTAATAAACTGTTCATCAATTTCACTTCAAACTGTGCTTTGTGATCTCTAACTTATTGGTGTAATTTCTCTGACACTTAACCTATCTATAATCCCTGTAATACTGTATATCACACTGGTGAAAATGAGGCAGTTCATTTTACCATCAAGAATATAAACAATTAAAACCTTCCAAACGTGTGCACTGATGGTGTGTGCGTGTGACTGAGCTTTGCTGTCTGAACATTAGCCAGTGCTGGTGCGAGGGTCATTTTCAGTGGGGTTTTTTTCAATCTATTTTAAAAGAATTCTGAAGAGATAATACAATTTCAACGCACTGTACCTGACTCCCCAGTCCTGAAGGATGGCAGAGTACAATGCCATACAGGAGTTTTGGAAAGAGTCGGAAAGGTCTATAGCATGGAAACAGGCCCTTCAGCCCAACTTGCTCATGCCACCTAGGTTTCACAATTTAAACTCATCCCATTTGTCTGCTTTTGGTCTATATCTCTCCATACCTATCCCATCTATGTACCTGCCTAAATGGTTCTTAAATAACAAAATTGTATTTGCTTCTGTTACGAAGGTCAAGGCATGTACTATACCTTTAAGAGAGAGTGAATGCTATTCTGAACTGAGAGATTACAAGCACCTGTATATATGACTAGATGGCAGTCTCAGAGTGTACTGGAAAACTGAAAATATGTCACATTCAGCTGTGAAATGGGTACCTGAGTTTTGGTTGCTGTTTCAACAACAATTCAAATTTAACTAATCAGTTTAAATTATGCCCCAGGAAACTAAAACCTAATCAAGTTTGAATTTATTGTTTTGCCAATATTGAACCAATGAAACGGCCTGATGTTGGGGATATAAATATGCGGGGGTTTTGAAAACTGGAGAGAGAGCAACTGCCATCGAGAGAGAGCCAAGAAATTAGGAAACACTCTCTATCAAAAGGTATCTTTGCATATGAAACATTAGATTCCCTACAGCGTGGAAATAGGCTATTTGGCTCAACAAGTCCACACTGTTCTTCCGAAGAATATTCGCTCAGACTATTTCCCTACACTTACCCCTGACTAATTCACCTAACCTACATATCCCTCAACACTATGGGCAATTAGCATGGCTAATTCACCTAACCTGCACATCTTTTGGATTGTGGGAGGAAACCCACGCAGACACAGGGAGAATGTGCAAACTCCACACAGACAGTCACCAGAGGCTGGAATCGAACCTGGGTCTCTGGTGCTGTGAGGCAGTCGTGCTATCAACATATTCTCAGTAAAAAGAAAGACCACCTAGGGAGATCTTCAACCAGAAGAAGACAGACGTCAAAGTCAACAGCGGGTGTGGGGCTTTGAAATCAAGTTGATGTAATTTTAACCAGTGTCTTAATGGAACAGCATATTGTTATCGAGTTGGAGGCAGACAATAAGCAGTTAGGAGAAAAGGGGACTTCGATTTGCAAATAGTTGTTTAATGTTCACTTTCAGAGTTAAAAAATAAATTGATATTATTTTCCTTAAATAGTGGAATTTGGGAGTTTTCTGTCACTCAGATTTTAACAGATTACGAGCTGAGGTGAACTTTTCTGGGTGTCTGGTTGAATTAACAGAGGGGTATTACTGCTGTGTAGTAACACTCCACAACTACCTCTGGCAGCCTGTTCCAGACACTCACCACACTGTGTAAGAAAACATTTCGCCATCACTCCCCTCTCACCTTAAACCTATGCCCTCTAGCTTTAGATTATTCTACCATGGAAAAGCTGTAGACTATCTACTTAGCAATGCCTCTCATGATTTTATATATCTCTATATGATCATCCCTCAGCCTCCTACGTTCGAGTGAAAAAGTCCCAGCTTATCCAACCTCTCCTTATAACCCAAACCTTCCAGTCTGGGTGGCATCCTAGTCAATCTTTTCTGCATTGTTTCTAGTCTAATAGTAACCTTTCTATAGTACGGCGAACAGAACTGCACACAACACTCCAAATGTGGCCTCACCAACATCTTGTAAGGGTTGCAATAAGATATCCCAACACCTATGCTCAATACTCTGAGAAAAGCTAGCATTCTGAAAGCCTTCTTCACTGCCCTGTCTACTCCATTTCCAAGCAGCTATGAACCTACACTCCTAGATCGCTTTGTTCTATAACACTGACCAGGGCCCTGTGTAAATCCTGTCCTTGGTTTGACCTACCAAAATGCAACACCTTGCATTTATCTAAATTAAATTCCATCTGCTGAACGTCCTCAGCCCACTGACTCCATTGATGAAGATCTCACCGTATTTATTCCCAGATAACCTTCTTAACTGTCCACCATATCCCACCAACCTTGGTGTAATCTGCAAACTTGCTAACTCTACATCCTAAATTCCCATCAAAATTATTTACATGAATGATGAATAACAGCGGACCCAGCACTTATCCCTGTAGCACAATGCTGGTCACTGGCCCCCAGTCTGAAAAACAACCCTCAACCATCAACCTCTATCTTCTACATCACACCAATTTTGTATTCAATGAGCTAGCTCTCCCTGAATCCCATGAGATTTCACCTTGCTAAACAACCTACTGGGCAGTACCTTGTCAAAGGCCTTGCTGAAGTCCAAATAGACACTGGTTACCGCACTTCCCTCTTCTATCTTCTTGGTCACCCCTTCAAAATACTCAATCAAATTCATGAGACACAATTTCCCATGGAAAAGCCAGGCTGACTATCCCAAATGAGTCCTTGCCTCTCCAAATGCCTATAGACCCAGTTTCTCAAAATCCCCTCCAGCAACTTATCCACTATGGCATGGATGTTAGGCTCACTGGTCTGTAGTTCCCAGGCATTTCCCTGCAGCCTTTCTTAAATAATGACACAATATTAGCCAGCCTTCAATCTTTGGGCACTTCACCCTTGGCTGTCAATCCCCATCAGGAGCCCTCAATTTCCTCCCTAGCCTCCCACAAAGTTCTGGGATACACTTCATCAGGTCCCGGGGAATTATCTACCTTAATGCGTTTTAAGATCTCCAGCAACCTCCTATTCTGCAGTGTGGAGATTCTTTAAAACATCACTATTTATTTCCTCAAGTTCACTATAGTATCCATATCTTTCTCGATGATAAATACTTACGAGAAATATTCATTTAGGATCTCAGCCATCTCCTGTGGCTCTGCACGTAGATGACTTTGTTTATCTTAAAGAGGCCCTAGTTACTCTTTTGCTGTTCATGTACTTGTCGAATCTCTTTGGATTCTCCTTTACCTTATCTGCCAATGCCATCTCATGTCCTCTATTACACCTCCTAATTTCTCTCTCAAATGACACCCTCTATACGCCTCAATGAATTCACTCAATCTCAGCTGCCTATACATATCAGATGCCTCCTTCTTATTAAAGACCAGGATCTCAAGAACCCTAGTCATCCAGGGTTCCCTACTCCTGCCAGCCTTACCCTTCACTCCAACAGGAACTCTGAAACCTCATTAACTCAACTTTGAAAACCTCCCAGTTACCAGATGTCCCTTTGCCTGCAAACAGACTCCCCCAACCAACTTTTGAAAATTCCTGTCAAAGATCATCAAAATTGGCCTTGCCCCAATTTAGAATTTTAACTTGTGGACCTGACCTATCCTTTTCCATAGCTGTTTTAAAACAAACAGAATTATGATCACTGGCCCCAAAGTGCTTCCCTACTAACACTTCCGTCACTTTCCCTACCTTATTTCTCAAGAGAATGTCATGTTTTGCCCCTTCTCTAGTACGGGCATCTAAATACCGTACGGGCAATACTTCCTGAACACACTTAACAAATTTCTCTCCATCCAAGCCCTCAACACAATGGGATTCCTTGGAAAGTTAAGACCCTGTATTACAACCCTATTATTCTTGCAGCTATCTGTAATTCCCTGACATATTTGTTCCTCAATCTCCCGTTGACTACTGGGAGGGGCCCATAGTACAATACTATCAAAGTAATCTCCCCTTTTTTATTTCTCAGTTCTACCCATATAGATTCGGTGAAAGAACTCTCAAACATGCGCTCTCAGTACTGCCACAAGGTGCTCCCTAATCAAAACCGCAGCTCCCCCTCCTCTCTTGCCTCCCCTTCTATCCTTCCTATAGCATCTGTATCCTGGAACATTCAGCTGCCAGTCCTGTCCCTCCCTCAGCCACGTCTCCATAATAGCTTTAATATCCCAGTTCCATGTACCTATCCATGGCCAGAGTTCAGCCAGAGTTTACCTGTCAGGCCTCTTGCATTGAAATAAATGCAGTTTAATCCAGACTGTCATTGCTTCCTGCCATGCTCTTAACCTTCCCTGTTTGGTACTGGGATTATCAACACTGCCTTTACTGTATAACCTGCTTTCATTAACCTCGGCAGTGTACTCAACCTTCTCTTTTGTATCCCTACTGCTTTGGATCCCATCTTCCTGCCAGACTAGTTTAAACCCTCTCGAGTGGCTCTCGCAAATCTCCCTGCCAGGATATTGTTCCCCCTCCAGTTCAGGTGTAACTTGTCCCTCTTGTACAGGTATGAGAAAGTGAGGACTGCAGATGCCGGAGACCAGAGATGAAAAATGTGGTGCTGGAAAAACACAGCAGGCCAGGCAGCATCCGAGGAGCAGGAGAATCGACATTTCAGACATAAGCCCTTCTTCAGGAATGAGGCTAGGGAAGTTCGACGATGCTCTCCCCCTCCCACTCCACCAAGGACATGCAGGTCCTTGGCCTCCTCCATCGCCAGACCCTGACCACACGACGCCTGGAGGAAGAGCGCCTCTTCTTCCGCCTAGGAACCCTCCAACCACACGGGACGAATACAGATTTCTCCAGCTTCCTCATTTCCCCTCCCCCCACCTTATCTCAGTCCCAACCCCTGGATTCAGCACTACCCTCTTGACCTGCAATCTTCTTCCCGACCTCTCCGCTCCCACCCCCTCTCCGGCCTATTACCCTCACCTCCTTCCAGCTATCGTATTCCCAGCGCCCCTCCCCCAAATTCCCTCCCCCCTACCTTTTAGCTCAGCCCGCTTGGCACACCAGCCTCACTCCTGAAGAAGGGCTTATGCCCGAAACGTCGATTCTCCTCTTGTACAGGTCACCTCTATCCCAGAAGAGATCCCAATGATCCAAGAAACTGAACCCATGCCCCCTGCACCAACTCTCAGGCCACATATTCACCTGCCAAATCCTTCTATTCCTACTCTCATTAGCATGCTGCACCAGAAGTAGGCCTTGGGTCCTGCATTTTAACTCCCTATAACTACTCTTCAGGACCCCATCCCTTTTCCTATCTATATCATTGGTACCAATATGTACAATGACCTCTGGTTGCACATGCAACAGCTCAGCGAGGTCCTTGACTCTGGCACCAGGGAGGAACCACTCCATCCTAGAGGCTCGATTGTGGCCAGTGAAACACCTGTCTGTGTCCCTGACCAGCAAGTCCCCTACTACTCACGCTCGTGTGGACTTTGCTAAACCCTGCTGTACAGCACAGCCAGTTGTGGTACCACAGGTCTGCCTGCTGATGCTATACTCCTGAGAGGCTACCTAAGGTTTCGTGACAACTGATGTTAGACTCATTGTGTTAGGTTCTTTTCCCAAGGTTTCACACACGAGGTACAATTCGCACACATTAACTTCTGCAAACAGTTAAAGTGTATTAAAGCGTGTACAAGCTGGGTGACCCCCTTTGAACCTCTTCGCAGGCGTGTGAGGTCGCGTCAAAGTGAGGCCCTGAACAAAGGAAACACATCCCTCACAGTCCATCAGCTTCTCGAATTCTGTATCTACATACTCCTTCTTCTGAGTCAAAACAGGTCTAAAGTGTTCTTTTTAAACATTCTATCACTGTCCTCCGGTTTGTCACAGGACGGATTCCTTTCCTTGGTTAGTTTCTGCCCCCGTTATACTTGTAGAATATCTTGGGATTCTCCTTCACGGTGCTCACCACTGCCCTCTATTAACTACTTTCTTAAGTTCCCTTCTGCACTTTCAGTACTTGTCTAATGTGCCCAATGATCGGCCCCCTTTGTTACCTGCTCTATCTCACTCTCTTCCTTTTTAACCAGCCCCGAATATTCCTAGATATGCAGCATTTACTGGGTTTGGTGCACTGTATTTCACCCTAAAGGGAATGTGTCAAGTCTGTACTCTCATTTTTGTACTTTCATTTTTCCTACTCACCTTTCTGAATGCCTCACACTATTTTGGTGCAGATTTACTCTCAAGCAGCTGCTCCCAGCCTACTTTGACCAGATCCTGCCTTATTTTAATAAAATCTGCCTTCCCCCAATTTCGAACCCTTTTTATCAGGCCATTGTTCTCCTTTTCCACAACACAGTTAAAATGTACAGTGCTTTGGTCACTAGCACTAAAATGTTCCCCCACTGTCACCTCAGACACATATCCAGCTTCACTGGCCATAATTAACTCCAGCATTGCACTCTCTCTCGTGGGACCAAAGGCTCTTGTATAAAAAACCCCATCCCTTCTTGAATGAAGATGTCACATTGGCTGTTTTCTCATTTTCCAGCACTCTTCCAGAATCTAAGGAATCTCGGAAGATTACTCAAAAGGAGACATGCTCCAACATAATGTAAAAATGATTGGGACATCTTTTTTCAGGATGTGGACATCACTGGTTAGGATAGCATTTGCTATTGGTCCTTAATTGCCCTTTAACTAGTGATCTGCTGGGTCTACTTCAGACAGCAGTTTGCTGATAGTCTAGAATCAAAAGTAAGCCAGATCATGTAAGGGTGGCAGATTTCCTTCCCTTAAGAGCATTAGTGATCCAATGGGAATTTTCAACAATGATTGCCATGAGGTGACCCTTTTAAATTCAAATTTTAACTTCAGTCATGGTAGGATTTGAACCCATGTCCCGAGGGATTCCATACTGCTAGCCCAGTGACATTATCACAATACTAATGCCTTCCCCTTTCCATCCTGAGCACAGTCTCTGACTTCAATCTCCCATAATTCTGTGGGAAGCAGAGTGGTGTCTGTGAACTGAAAGTTGAAAAATATGACATTCCTCTTTAAAACAGAGACGTGAGAGAAGAGCCAGTGAGCTCGACTGGTTAACCTTCAGTCGACAGACTACCACAGTCTATAATATGGGTTAAAATTAAATAGCTCAGGGTAAACAAGGTCACTCAGTACAGGTTTCTAAAAGGCAGTTCGCAATCAACTTCTTACAACTCCTGGAAAGAAACTAATTTTCTTCTACAAGTCCTTAGTCAAACTCCTCTTAGCCCTCTCTGCTTCAGTGGAAACAGTGGCGGTGTTGCAAGTTCAATTGTTTCTCATATCTGGCTACATCCTTACAACTTGCCTTGTGAAATGTTACCCAGGGGCACTTCTCTGAAAAAGATTTGGGAAGAAACAGCACATTCTGCAATCCTAAATCCCAGTGTGCTATGCAATCAGGTCCTGTGACTGATTCTCATTTTTATACTCACAACGTACAGGTTGTTCTTGCATCTTGTGATATTTCACAGACTGTTGCTAAAGACTAGCAGGCAGCAGTGAACTCCGGTTCTCCCCAAGTATGACTTAGTCACAACTTATGACAAACTGAAATATAGCAATTTTTTTCCCAAAAATAGTAAACGCTGGTGTTCAATCTGTGTCAAAGCCAAAGAACTGACAGTCTGGACATATAACAATCCCTTCAAAACTTCAAGCTCATGCAACTTGCAGAAAACCTTGCATTAACATGGCCGTGCATTAACAATGTTGGTCAAATGGAATGTGAAATTCACACCAGCTTGTACAGCAATTCCTCATTTAATATTGTGGCTGTGGTTCTCAAAATCACAGCTTTAAGTGAACTGTAGGATCCCAAAGGAATCAATGTTCGAGTCAAGGTTATGTTGCACCAGACAAGCTTTGCCCAGGAAAATGGACAAGTTCAAATACTGCATCATACATTCAAAAATAACTTGTAAACTAATAGAATAAAATAAACAGTGATGCAATATTTCAAACTAGATTTTAAAACTAGGCTTGAATATTTCGATTGACCAGGCGCCATATGTGGCAGAAGTTAATGTGTCGAGAGATACTAGAGTAACCAACTGTTGTCACTGGATTTGGCCCCTCAGCACAAGTTCAGAACAACAGACAGGAGTAAGTATGGGCACAACCTAAGGTATAAACAAAGAGAGGGAAATAAGGTCAAGGGCAGAGGAAGCAAGGTCCTGGGCGTGAAGGCGGTCATGGTGGTGGATAGGTGGGTCATGGGGCGGGGGGGGGAGGAGGAAGAGGAGGGAAAGGGGTTTCAAGGCTAGGGGTAAAGGTGGCTGAAGTCAATGGAGAGGAAGGAAGAGAGGGACAGAGATAGATACGCTGAGTTTAGCAGCTTTAAAAGTGCTATTGAGGGAGGCAAGAAGGAGGAGACATTCAATAATTTTGAAATATTTTGTTGCCAGAAGTGAGGTGCCAGAAGACTATTAATGTTGCACCATTATTAAAAGTTGGGAAGTAGGGATATGCCAGGAAACCCCGGTGTATCCTGAAGCAACTGTCAATCCATGTCACAAGATTGCTTCCTATCCCACATTTTCAATGACAACATCAAACACCTTCATACATACACAGCAAATTTAACAAGTTCACATTTGTTCAAATGCTCAATTGCTTTGTCTCTGATGGTAAAAAAATTGCAATGCTGAATTACTAACCTGGTTTACTTAAACACACCATATTGGCAACACTTACATTATTCACGCATACATCAAATAAAGACCTTGCCTATAGCACACACTACAAGTGAACCTATTGCATGAGGGACGAGCTGGAGAAGTGTTTAAAATATGTTGAATATTTAACAGATCAATGTAATCATTGAGTTGGAAATGAGTTCTGGTTTGTTTCTTAATTCTTATTTTGGACATTAGAAACACCAGTTGTTGTGGGAATAAAAGGACACTCTTCCTTGCTCACCCGTAGAGTCACATTGACCAAAGGAATTAGAAAGTCACTCTCAACATGGTCAGGCATTACAAAGCCTCTGACCAGCCTCATGTGGTTTCTGATCTCAGTTGCTGACTAATATTTGACCAGAATATATTGCAAATTTCACTGAACAAACCCAGGATAAATGGCTTTAAATGCACCTTTTCCTCACTGACACACAGCTATTAATCAAACATATTACTCCACAGGATAAGAATTACACAAACAGTTATCATAATCTTCCTGTAGCTTGCTAGCTCAGAGTCTTGTGGTTCTGGCAGCTCACTCTTTGCCAAGCATGTGAACACAGGAACATAGGTACAGTTAGTAAGTTTGCAGATGACACCAAAATTGGAGGTGCAGTGGACAGCGAAGAGGGTTATCTCAGAATGCAACAGGATCTGGACCAGATGGGCCAATGGGCTGAGAAGTGGCAGATGGAGTTTCATTCAGATTAAGTGCAAGGTGCTGCATTTTGGGAAAGCAAATCTTAGCAGGACTTATACACTTAATGGTAAGGTCCTAGGGAGTGTTGCTGAACAAAGAGACCTTGGAGTGCAGGTTCATAGCTCCTTGAAAGTGGAGTCACAGGTAGATAGGATAGTGAAGGCGGCATTTGGTATGCTTTCCTTTATTGGTCAAAGTATTGAGTACAGGAGTTGGGAGGTCATATTGCGGCTGTACAGGACATTGGTTAGGCCACTGTTGGAATATTGCATGCAATTCTGGTCTCCTTCCTATCGTAAAGATGTTGTGAAACTTGAAAGGGTTCAGAAAAGATTTACAAGCATGTTGCCAGGGTTGGAGGATTTGAGCTATAGGGAGAGGCTGAACAGGCTGGGGCTATTTTCCCTGGAGCGTTGGAGGCTGAGGGGTGACCTTATAGAGGTTTATAAAATCATGAGGGACATGGATAGGGTAAATAGACAAGGTCTTTTCCCTGGGTTGGGTGAGTCCAGAACTAGAGGGCATAGGTTTACGGTGAGAGGGTAAAGATATAAAAGAGACCTAAATGACAACTTTTTCCACACAGAGGGTGGTATGTGTATGGAATGAGCTGCCAGAGGATGTGATGGAGGCTGGTACAATTGCAACATTTAAAAGGCATTTGGATGAGTATATGAATAGGAAGGGTTTGGAGGGATATGGGCCGGATGCTGACAAGTGGGACCAGATTGGATTGGGATATCTGGTTGGCACGGACAGGTTGGACCGAAAGGTCTGTTTCCGTGCTGTACATCTCTATGACTCTAAGTCTCCCATACTGCATGGCAATTGATGTTAGTATTATTCAGCTGTCATATGACTAGAGTTTGTTAAGATCGGTCCCACTACTGTGGCTGAACACAGACTTGGGAATTCTGTCCCTACTGGTTTGTCTGTAGCCCTAGTTGAAACATGCCTGCTCAGTATGTAGTTCAGTGCTCTCCTTGTTTCGTATATATTTCTGATCCTCACATCCCTTTCAGTCTCATGGCACTTGACATTTATTCAGAACAAATACCAATAACCTCGGTCCTTGGGAAACAAACTGAGGAGCTAAGAAGCAGATAGGCTCAGGATACCAAGTACAAACAGCATCTAAATTGACGTTCTACAAATTTACTTTCAGTGAGGTGGCAAGACATAGCACGTTTTTAACAAAAGAATTCATTCATGGCCGGGTGAGGAAGTCTAACTTTGACCTCGGTTCAGAGCTCACAACATAAAATGCAACCTACATGGCAAACAGAAGTGAGAGCTGTTTTTACTCCTCACCATAAACATGCTAGAAATCTACTGAGTTCTATTTTTAGCAACAAACAAACTAAATTTAGACTGCAAAGTAATTTCCTGGTTTCTTAAAGCTTTGGTCGTGTCCTCTGACACATGTTTCAAATGCTTTAAATCTTTTCAACTAAATACAGGAAACACCACAGTTTTCTCCACAAAGTCTATTCCCTGACCAGCCACTCCATCCCATCCCTCTTTCCGGTGACTCTCAACCTGGTGTCAAGCTTGAGGAGAACAGCTTCTGACCAAGTATCCCTGCCATCACTAAGTCTGCTTATTTCCACTTCCTTAATTGTGCCCAGCTCAACCCTGCCTCACTTCACCTGCACCTCGGAACTTGCCTCCTATCGTCTACATTCTGTAATCTGGGCCAAAACTCTCTCACCACTGTCTGCATGTGTCAAACTCCAACCACCTATCACTCCTTGTTTGCACCAAGTTATCCTCAATTTTAAAATGCTCACTTTCACATTTCACCTCCAACTTCAAGCCTGCCCCTCTGGATCTTTGCTCTTGCCTCCAGACCCACAGTCTACCAGTCACCTGGTTTCATTCAAATCATAACCTTCAGCATTTTGGATTGAGTTGCTCCATCATTGCACCATGCTGGCTTAGATCCTGGACTCCCGTTCCTAAACCTCTGTACTTCACTTCCCTTCTTTAAGACACTGCTCACCATTTTATTGTGCTTCTGGGGATCATTTATTACAGTACAGGCTGCACATTATTACAAGTTGTCCCTATTGATGTGAAATGGTGTAACGTTGAGAAAGTGTAAACAAGGTGACAATGACACAGAACAGGGCATGTAGCACCATATACCCAATTAAAGCCAGAGACCAGTACCTGTACTAGGAGACAGTAATCTTACTAGGTTAATCTTCCAGATGCTTACAGGCTAATCCTTTGGGGCATGGATTCAACTGTCACCACAGAAGCTAGTAGAACGTAAATGCAATTAGTTAATCAATCAGATTTGAATTGAGAGCTGGTCTTTGTGACCAGCTGGTGACCATTGTTGATTATTGTAAAAGTACAACCAGTGCACTAATATCCTTTCAAAAAGAAAACTTCCGATCCTTACCTGGTCTGGCCTACATGTGACTCCAGACTCTCCACAGCGTTGTTGATTTATAACTGCTCTCTTATCTGGCCTAGCAAGCCTCTCGTCTTTAGTAATTTAGGATGGGGAACAAAAGCTGCCCTTGCCAGTGACACCCAGATCACATCAATGGGTGTTTTTTAACTGACGAATGATGGCCAGTGACATCACATACCCATCTGAAGCTGCAATAATTGGGAAGGGCAATTGATGAAATCTGAATCTACAGTAAGGATAGAAACACATAAAACCTGACACCTCACACCCATTCACTGCAGACTACTCCTACTGCAGTAGAGTTTGCAATAACACCCAGTCACATTTCAGCATTCAGTTCCACGGACGGGGTTTACATTAACGTATGTGCCTGCAGTTCTGAAGTTTGGTTTCTGTTGCACACATCGTCATAACCTTCTATTTGGGCACGCTTTCAGATCAAATATCGCAACATTTGTTATATACACAAGAAAACACACACACACACACAGCAGATTTTTATCCTATCAGGAAAAGACTGGTAAGGAGACAGTGCGAATGGATTCATGCTGGCAGGACAAGTAACACTCATCCTATTCAGGACAGTGCACTTGTGCATATTTACAGGCACCAGCACAGATAATGAGGGTTTCTTGTGGCATAGTTGTAGTATCCCGACCAGTGAGCCACGCGATCTGCCTTCAAGTCTGACCTGGTACAGAAATGTGTAATAGCATGTATGAAGATTGATTTTAAAATGTTCAAGCATAGAGAATGCTGGAGAAACTCAGCAGGTCTGGCAGCATCAGTGGAGAGAGAAACAGAGATAACATTTCGAGAACATTTTTGAGAGCCCAGTTTTCGCCAACATTTTGTTTTGTTTCAGATTTCCAACATCTGCAGTATTTTGCCTTTATAAATACGTCCAAAGCTCTTAAACCTATGTCTCCATGACAAACAAAGATTCAGAACCTGAGTTTAAGAGGTTTACTGAGCTGGTAAAGAAATATCCCACATCAGTTTAAATCACACCTTTATTTATGAATCTGAATGCAGGGATAGATCTTCATTGCAACTTCCTTGCTCTCATATCAAACACTACTGACTCCACAATTCAACATCCAATTGTCTGCATGACTGAAGGGTTAAATCATTTCATTAAAATGTAAAATCTAAAATGTCTTCATGCTCAAGGACAATTTCAGTAAATAAACACTAAATGTATGCTGCCCCTGTCACATTGGCCCTTCGACAGAGCAGCACTTCCTATGGATTGTCCCATAGAAATATAGAGAACAGGAGCAAAAGGAGGCCACTCAGCCCTTCCAGCCTGTTCCACCATTCAATATGATCACAGCTAATCATCCAACCTAGTACCCCGTTCCCAATTTCTCCCATACAGTTGGATCTCTTTAGCCTGAAGAAATATATCTATCACCCTCTTGAAAACATTCAGCTTTCCATAGCAGAGAATTTTGCAGGTTCATCACGCTCTGGGTGAAGAAATTCTCCCCATCTCAGTCCTAAATGGCACATCATTAAACTGTGACACCCTGGTCATCGGGAATAACCCTCCTGCATTTACCCTGTCCAATCACAGAGTTATAGAGATGTACAGGACAGAAACAGACCCTTCGGTCCAACCCGTCCATGCCGACCAGATATCCCAACCCAATCTAGTCCCACCTGCCACCATCGGCCCATATCCCTCCAAACCCTTCCTATTCATATACCCACTCAGATGCGTTTTAAATGTTGGAATCGTACTGTCCTCCACCACTTCCTCTGGCAGCTCATTCCACACACGTACCATCCTCTGTGTGAAAAAGTTGCCCCTTAGGTCTCTTTTATATCTTTCCCCTCTCACCCTAAACCTATGCCCTCTAGTTCTGGACTCCCTCACCCCAGGGTAAAGACTTCCTCTATTTACCCTATCCATATCTCTCATGATTTTATAAACCTCTATAAGGTCACCCCTCAGCCTCCGACGCTCCAGGGAAAACAGCCCCAGCCTGTTCAGCCTCTCCCTGTAACTCAAACCCTCCAACCCTGGCAACATCCTTGTAAATCTTTTCTGAACCTTTTCAAGTTTCATGTTAGGATTTTATAGGTTTCCGTGAAACCTCACCTCATGTATCTAAACGCCTGTGAATGTAGTCTGAACTGATGTATTCTCAATTCAGTATCAGCCCTGACATCCCAGGAACCAGTCCAGCAAGTCTTTGCTGCTCTCTCTCTCCATTATCAGGCCACCCTTCCTCAGATAAAGGAGACCAAAACTGTGCACAACTCTCCAAGTGTGGGCTCACCCAGGCCCTGTTCCATTGCAGCAAGACATTCCTGCTCTTGTACTCGAATCATCTGACAGCACAACACACTCTCAGAACCGTCCTTCCAAAATGCAATGCTCTTTCGGCACTAAGGTATTCTGTCGCTGTATTTTGGGAACACTTCTTTAATCGCGATTAGTTGGAATTTGTGCCCTTCATGTGTGTTTCTTCTATTTTGTTCTTAACACTGCTATACATGCAGTTTAATAATTTCAATTTCATTACTGCTGCTTTATTTCTGACAGGGCTTTGGCAATTACTTTGTCCAATATTTCATATCTCTTTGTCTTTGCTGTTATATCCTTTATACCATTGCTGATCATTTCTCTTGCCATGTGTTGGCCACGGCTTGGCTGGTTGCTTCCCAATCACTCTGTTCAAGACCATCCCTTGGTCATGAGTGTACAAATCGATGGGACTCTTCCCAATCACTCTGTTCAAGACCATCCCTTGGTCATGAGTGTACAAATCGATGGGACTCTTCCCAATCACTCTGTTCAAGACCATCCCTTGGTCATGAGTGTACAAATCGATGGGACTCTTCCCAATCACACTGTTCAAGACCATCCCTTGGTCATGAGTGTACAAATCGATGGGACTCTTCCCAATCACTCTGTTCAAGACCATCCCTTGGTCATGAGTGTACAAATCGATGGGACTCTTCCCAATCACACTGTTCAAGACCATCCCTTGGTCATGAGTGTACAAATCGATGGGACTGTTCCCAATCACACTTTTCAAGACCATCCCTGGTCATGAGTGTACAAATCGATGGGACTCTTCCCAATCACTCTGTTCAAGGTAAAAACAATGACTGCAGATGCTGGAAATCAGATTCTAGATTAGTGGTGCTGGAAGAGCACAGCAGTTCAGGCAGCATTCAAGGAGCAGTAAAATCGACATTTTGGGCAAAAGCCCTTCATCAGGAATACAGGCAGAGAGCCTGAAGTGTGGAGAGATAAGCTAGAGGAGGGTGGGGGTGGGAAGAAAGTAGCATAGAGTACAATAGGTGAGTGGGGGAGGGGATGAAGGTGATAGGTCAGGTAGGAGGGTGGAGTGGATAGGTGGAAAAGAAGATAGGCAGGTAGGACAAATCCGGACAAGTCATGGGGACAGTGCTGAGCTGGAAGTTTGGAACTAGGGTGAGGTGGGGGAAGGGGAAATGAGGAAACTGTTGAAGTCCACATTGATGCCCTGGGGTTGAAGTGTTCCGAGGCGGAAGATGAGGCGTTCTTCCTCCAGGCGACTGGTGGTGAGAAGCAGCGGTGAAGGAGGCCCACGACCTCCATGTCCTCAGCAGAGTGGGAGGGGGAGTTGAAATTTTGGGCCACGGGGCAGTGTGGTTGATTGGTGCGGGTGTCCTGGAGATGTTCCCTAAAACGCTCTGCTAGGAGGCGTCCAGTCTCCCCAATGTTCAAGATTATCCCTGGTCATGAGTGTACAAATCGATGGGGCTGTTGTTTGGATGAGACATTAAACTGAGGGCCCATCTCCCTACACAAGTGAATGGTAACAATTTTGTGACACAATTTTGAAGACGACCTTTGGAGTTCTCTCTAGTGTCCGAATCAATAATCATCCTTTAATCAACATCACAATAAACAGATTATCTATCATACTATCCCTATCACTTTGTTGTTTGTGGAAGATTGTTTGAGTGCGTATTGACTGCCATATTTCCTGCAGTGATTATTCTCCAAAAGATACTTTATTGCCTATAAAGCCCTTTGAAATGTTCAGTGCATCTGATAAGTGCTATGTAAGTGCAAGTCTTTCTTACCCTCTATTGTATTTAATTTTAGTTCATTATTTTATCCATTCACTAGGTGTTAAGTTGAGGTGTAATCCATCTCAGTGTACGGGTGCTGGCGTTTCTTTAAGCACTTGCACTCTGTCGCTGTTCATTGTCGAATAGTGGAGGATTTCTTTGTATGTGCAATTTTGCTTCTGGGAGCAACACACATCTTTACTGGTTCAAAAGAAGATGTGGGAATAGGATTTAAATAGGATTATTCGTTTAAAAGTAATCTTCCTGGTTTTACAAAAGAAATCCGAAGCAGTATATTTATCCTCAGGGGTTTTGACGGAGAATAGTCAGTTCATTGAATGAAGACACAGTTGAAACAAGCAGCTGCTTGAAGCTCTTCCAGTTGTTGAGCAGAAATGGTCAAACATACTGTCTAATGTCTGCCATAAGCTAAAGTCACTGATCCTAGTTTGTTAAGCAGTCTGTGATGAATCAACACTGCAGAAGACAGCAACTGCTTTCTGTCAAGCTGCGTAAAATCACAACTTGATTGACTCGTTAATTTCCCAGCCTCACTAACTAAATAACAGCTCACCATCCTCTGCTCCTCCTGGGTTGCATAAACAAGTGAACCAGCCATGAAAATACCATGCTGAGTTGACAGCTTTGCTACGGCACGGCAGTGCTGTGTAAAAGGGGCATTGTAATACGAGCTCCCTCGGCTGGAGAGGTAGCAGCTGCAGTGTTGGTGCACCCAAGTAATCTGGAGACAGTGAGAGTTAGCACGCCCTGTGATCTCAAGTCAACGAAGCACAAAAAAAAATCTGTTTATTGGCAACCTCATGATTTTGGGTGCCATTTTCTGGAGGTTCACCATATCTCACACTTTACTGGCCGCTAATGTGGGTGGTAACCTGCAGTCCTGCCTCTCCCACTCTTAAGATAGGCATTTAAAGTATTATTTTTTTTAGATTACATTACAGTGTGGAAACAGGCCCTTCGGCCCAATAAGTCCACACCGACCCGCCGAAGCGCAACCCACCCATGCCCCTACATTTACCCCTTACCTAACACTACGGGCAATTTAGCATGGCCAATTCACCTGACCTGCACATCTTTGGAGTGTGGGAGAAAACCGGAGCACCCGGAGGAAACCCACGCAGACACGGGGAGAACGTGCAAACTCCACACAGTCAGTCGCCTGAGGTGGGAATTGAACCCGGGTCTCTGGTGCTGTGAGGCAGCAGTGCAAACCACTGTGCCACTGTGCTGCCCACCTCGCTGACCTGTTGGTGCTTCCCCTATCCTGGTGAAAATGATTGTATTTGCAGGACAATGATTAAGATCAGATCAAATCAATAAAGCTTTGCTAAAAGTGGTGCAAGTTGAAGGAGTTTCTCTCACTTAATGCTTTCCACTGGATAGTAACCTCAGACCCCTGATTCTGAGAGAGAGTTTGGACAAGCAGGGGATTGAAGGTTGGGGCTCCTAGTCAAAGCCTTTCATTGCTTTTCACCCTGAACCTTGTAAAGATCCTGGCCAATGTTCCCTGTAAGTGGCATGCAGAGCCACTGTAAGGTTCCATGTCTGAAGGTTGGAGTTATCATGCCAACTGTGGCATAGACTTGCAGTTCCAGAAGTCACTGCTGTGCATGGACCCTGGAGGCCAGTGCAGTTGAAAAGAAAAAGAGAGAGAATGTTGATCTAGGCAGTATAGGGATCTGGTCTGCAGCCAAAGGCTGGCATAGGATAGTATAAGACAGTGGGATCTAGGAATAGCGGTAGGCCATTAAACCCAGCAAGTCTGTTCCACTATTCAGTGAGAGATGACCAATGGATGATTCAATGATCATGGCTGACCTGATAAACCTTCACTTTACTTCCCTGCCTTTTCCCTCAAGCTGATGATTCCCTTACTGATTGATTAAAACTCTGTCCATCTCAGCATTGTATATACCCTTTAGAAAGTTTCTGTTGGGTATCTGTATCCACCATTTCAGGCAATGCATTCCTGATCCTAAGTATCCTCACTTATTCAGGTGAAATTAACTTCCATAACAATTACACAATACCTACAGTACAGTCTTTATATATGTGAGTCATCTACTAGCTCTGTTATTCTGAAAAGGCCTTTGCCCTGCCCACCACCCATCCCTAGTATCCACCTTTCCCTAGATCCTTCTTCTTTTTGCCTCATGCATCAAGTCTGTCCTTAAATACTTAGAATCATGGAATCCTCACAGTCTGAACTCCCCTTCCAAGATGCAATGCTCCTTCAGCACTGGATTCCCAATAGTACAGTGCTCCCTCTGTCCTGTCCCGCTGACAGAGTAATGCTCCCTCTGCACTGGCCTTCCAACAGCACAGCAATCCCACTGTACTGTTCCTCCAACATTGCAATGCTCCCTCTGTATGAAGAAACAGTTTGTTGAAGCACATAGCATTGAAGGTATGGGCTTGATGGTTAGCACTGCTGCTTCACAGCACCAAGGACCCAGGTTCAATTCCATTCTCAGGTGACTGCCTGTGTAGAGTTTGCACATCCTTCTCTCGTCTGCGTGGGCTTCCTTCGGGTGCTCTGGTTTCCTCTCTCAGTCCTGAGATGTGCAGGTTGGGTAGATTGGCCATATTAAATTGCCCATAGTGTCCCAGCAATAGGCAGGTTAGCCATGGGAAATGCAAAGTTCCAGGGGCAGGATAGGGGAGTAAGTCTGCATGGGATGCTCTTCAGAGGGTCAGTGTGAACCCGATGGGCTGAGTGAGAATGCTGTGCTGTTGGAAGGCCAGTGCAGAGGGAGCATGACTCTGTTAGCAGGACAGGAAAGAGGGAGCACTGTACTATCGGGAATCCAGTGCTGAAGGAGCATTGCATCTTGGAAAGGTAGTTCAGACTGTGAGGATCCCAATTATGCAACACAGATGAAGGTTGCTCAGCTCATCGTATATTTCTGCCTCTTATGGAGAGTAATCCAGCTTGTCACACTTGCCACATTTTATTTCCACATCTTTGATCTTTTTTTCCCCCCACCTGCAATTATTTATTTAGTTAAGTGATATAATTCCCTCCCTAATGGTATTATGGGTCTACCTACAGTGCAGGGACTGCAGAAGTTCAAGGCGGCGACTCCCCACAACCTTCTGTAGGACAACTAGGGATGAGCAGTAAATGCCGGCCAGCCAGCAATGTCCACGCCCTGCAAGTGAATATAAATATCTATAATATGGTGGCCATGAGACCTTTCCACATGTTGGTGGTCTACACATATTCCAGGCTCTTCAGAAGGAATGGGAATTTGACAGGAAGAAAAGGAGCAGCACTGCTAAACTCCATGATTCCAGCAGTGAAGGTGTGTAAGACAGTGGAAATACCATGGTGGGACTAAGGAGGCAGCAAAGGTTCAAGATTTTGGTGAGAGTTGGCAATACAGCTCTTTATCTGAGTCACATGGAGCTGCAGGTTTCTAAAATAAAAAAGTACAGGAAATTTTATTGAAACATATCTCCACTCTAAAAGGTCATCTCTTTACTCTGAGGCAATGTCCTCAGATCCTAGTCTCTCCAACCAAGGGAAACATCTTCCCAACATCCACTCTGTCTAGGCCATACAATATTCTGTATGTTTCAGTTAGATCTTCCCGCCCCCTGCTCCTTACTCATCCTTTTAAACTCCATTGAGTATAGACACAGAATCCTCATATTAAGCTTTTCATTCCTGGGACCATTCTCGTAAACTTCCTCTGAACATGCTCCAGGGCCAGTACATCCTTCATGAGATATAGGGCTCAAAACTGTGCACAATCCTCCAAATGTGGTCCGACCAGAGCCTGATCGGGCCTCAGAAGGACTCCCCTGCTTTTATACTAAAGTCCTCTCAAAATAAATGCTATCATTGCATTTGCCTTCCCTAACTACTGACTCAACCTGCAAACTTACCTTGACAGAATGGGCGGCACGGTGGCTCAGTGGTTAGCACTGCTGCCTCACAGCGCCAGAGACCCGGGTTCAATTCCCAACTCAGGCTGTGTGGAGTTTGCACATTCTCCTTGTATCTGCGTGGGTTTCCTCCGGGTGCTCCGGTTTCCTCCCACAGTCCAAAGATGTGCAGGTCACGTGAATTGGCCGTGCTAAATTGCCCGTAGTGTTGGGCAAAGGGCTAAATGTAGGGGAACGTGTGGGTTGCGCTTCGGAGGGTCAGTGTGAACTTGTTGGGCCGAAGGGCCTGCTTCCACACTGTAAGTAATCTAATCTAAGAAGAATCTTGGACTAGAATTGGCGAAGCAAACTCAACGGCTCCTGTTCCATGTTCATTGGGAAATAAGGAATGCATATAGCAGAGCAGTGGTTATGGCAGATTGAGGGATGCAGAACAGCTTGTGCAATAAATGCAGGACACCTTGAAAATTAATTTGGACTAATATACTGAATGAGTATACTCTTGAACTAACAAGACTTGAGGCCATACCAGTTTTGACGATGAATTAGGATTTGTTTGCTCACTGACCGAATGACCCACCTTGTGAACAATGACAGGATAGATGAATTTGCAAGAGAAAGTCAAGTCACAAAGATATGAAAGTGAAGTGAGGCCAGCTTGGAGGAGTGGAGAAATAAACTGCTTCTCTCTTAAAGAATTCCATAATAATCTGCTTTATCATTTGTTCAATCTTTCATGGTATGACCCTGTCTCCCCCCTTTCCACTAAACTTCATAATTTCCATTCCAACAGATCATTTTAGAAGATGGTTTTTAAGTTCACTGACTTCCTCCTCCAAATTATTTTCAGCCTCCATTGTATTAATACTGCTTTATCCTTTTCTTCCACAGTGAGATATGCAGCTCATCAATAAGTCTACCATTTTCATTACAGTCTCACCTACAACTGCAATTCATGTGGTAAAAGAATTCAAAAAGGGAGACAAAAAAATTCTTTCCTCTGGCAGACAATTCCAGATCAAAGGGGCACAACTTTAAAACTGGAGCTTAGCTCCAAGAAGCAAAGTCAGTAAAAGTCACTGTGAAACGGTTTGATTGCTGTTAAAAACCTAACTAGTTCACTCATGTCATTTGGGGGAAACATGTGCCATGGTCAACCAGTCACTGCAGCCCCACACTAATGTGGTTCATTCTGGTGTAGTAGCCATTATTGTTCAACTCAAAGTTGCTCAAATTCTTCTCGGATGAACAGAATTTGGAAAATAATCAACATTGCCAGTACCATCTTGAAAGTGAATTCTAAAAATGTATTTCTAAAGAACATCATTCAACAAATAATAATCTTCACCCCATTGAAACTTTTAAATTTCAGCCTGCAGTGTACCTAGCAGAAGTTGCCACAAGTTAGAAAGCTATTCAGTCAATTGCTGGGGATGCCCAGGGCACAAGCTGTGAACAGAGACTAATTTAGACCTTTATCATTTGCCTGACCTCAAAGCACCTGTAGCATCATACAGAGTCTTTTCAATTATTGTATATTATCGCTAAGCATTAATCTCCTGTTTAATACACAATTATCACATTCAGCAGGAATATCATAAATGCCAAAACCACCCATACATATATTTTTAAGGATTTGAATACTTAAGTAGACATAGCATGGCCTAGGATAACAATAACCATTTCACACTACCCTCCCTACTGAGCCTACTCTATCCATTCATCTATTTCGAATGGCCACAGCTCCCCTCTTTGCGATTCTATGAAGGCCTGCTTGATCACCATATGTAAAGAAGCTCTTGGAATCAGTCCAAAACTTACCTTTCATGGTGTGACCCTGTCTCCCCCCTTTCCACTCTAATTATTTGGACTTCATAATTTCCATTCCAACAGATCATTTTAGAAGATTTTTTTTTCTCTATCTATGCCTCCATATAAGGAGCAGATGAGACAGCGCCTAACACCTGGTGATATTCTTACAACAGGTTTGCAGATGTGAAAGTTATTTTGCCCAAGGCAAAGATTTTTTTTTCTTGCTTGGCTATGTTGATGCAGGCAGCATTGTGTTCCAAATATATTACAGGTGCTCAAGCTCAAATGAATTACTGTAAAGAATTTCTGATATATTAAAAGTACATTTAACCTAAGTAAATCTTAAACCTATAACTGTCATTAAGCCATCCAAACAATACCTTGATCCCCGATAGTTAGACTTATTGGATACGGTTACTGAAGAAAAGACAGGTCTTCAAAAATCTGATACTAACAGCAACACAATAGCCAATGAAATTTGGACTCCCCCCACCCCCCCCCCCAAACAATTTAAGGTTTGACTCACATTATGTAGTAGTTTCAGAAACCATCACACGTAGGCATGAACACATGTATCAGATGACTATCTAAACCAGCCCATCAGCTTCCACAAACTGTTAATCCAACTGTCTGCGTTAGGAAGCTGTGTTTTACAATTCTTCTTCTACCAATGACATTGCTGCATAATCACACAATGCATGTCTGATTGACACTCCCTACTCAACATTCAAGTGCCATGCCTGCAACATGTATTCTCCTCATAACTCTCACCCTCTCCCCTCATAACTAACACTCAGACAACACTACACAACAAGCAGCCTTGCTAACCAAAGTCTGCAAGAATGATCACAGCATTGTTTTGATCTAACAAGATCTGCACTGTGGAGTTAATTACAGTTTTGCAAGACATTCTGCAGGTTCAGCCCATGTAAACAGGCTTGGTTAGTGACTTTAATTGCTGACTCGCTAAATAGATACTCACTGAAGAAAAGCATTACTCAGATTCTTAATATATTCAGTAACAGTAAATACTGTTTAGCATAGTCAAAACTTGGACTAATACTTTCTGAAACCTGTCTGAGGGAAGTGATTTGTTGCAGGTTTAAACTACAACTGGTCAGTTGCTGCTGGGGTCAACCACAGATCATCAGTAACCAAAACAATGTATTACACTCCAAACCAGAAATACTCAAATAATCTGCTCCAATACTGGTATTAATAAGCAGCAATTCTAACTGGAAAGAATTTCAATTCAAGTTATGACAGGTTAAATAATGTACAAGTACAGAGCCATGACACAGTCCAACCATTATTGTTTCAAATGGCTTGAAATACCAAAGAGCTACTTCTGCTCTTAATTCCAATGCTTATACCTATCACCTTACATCAAAGTACAAGGAATCTACCTC
Organism: Chiloscyllium punctatum; assembly: GCF_047496795.1. Lineage (NCBI taxonomy): Eukaryota > Metazoa > Chordata > Chondrichthyes > Orectolobiformes > Hemiscylliidae > Chiloscyllium > Chiloscyllium punctatum. The sequence goes on from NC_092784.1 coordinate 33,409,834, forward strand.
AGAAAAGTCTATGTCTTGCGCTTGTTGGGGGAATATGCGAATCAGCAAAACACTCCCAAAGACTCTCAGGTCAACACATGCACCCCATTCCAAGCAATCAGCACATGGATATACTTTTACCTTGGGTATGGAGTTAGCTCACAATCATTTGAAAACCCAAAGGGACGTAAGGACCATAATGTGCAGAGATGGACGAATACAATTGTATAAATACTCCTGAGATAAAACCCTCAGTCTCTCTTCCTTCTTTCAAGACACTCTTTAATAATTCCCTTTCATTAAACCAGTTAGCCAGGCAGGGGTCGCCAGTTTTCTGTGACAGTGAGTGTTTGCCACAATTAAAAGTCCCAGATGAAGAGGAGGGGTGTTGCTAATGGGATGGGGGGGTGACAGTAGAGTGACTTCCAGAAACCCAGGAAATTATAACAGGAGAGGAGAATGGGGGGGTGCAGGCCTGGGAGGGGAGAGGGAGGTTTAGAACAGCCAGACACCCAAGGCTGGAGGGAGATAAGGGGCAGCCTGAGTCCCTGGGAGCCCACTGTTTATAAATAAACAACACTCAGAGAGGCCCAGAGAGCAACTTCCGCTCACCCTCACAGACCAAGGTCTACCCGGAAGTCCCACCCACACACGCGCCGTCCATTGGACGGCAGCGCTGATTGATGGGCCGCGCGGCCAGACCATTGGCTGACAGCGACGTCAATCAGAGCAGACCTGGCCAGGCCTCCCGTCCCTGCCCGAGGAGCAGCCGGCGGATGGCGGCCCGGGGCCCGGCCCCGCTCTGCAGGCAGTGGGGAGCCTCTGAGAGCGCACCCTGTCAGGGGACCCTTCCCCCGGGTTTCTGTGAGAATCCGGTCCCCGATCTAACGGCCACAGCTCGCGACCCCCCCCCCCCCAACCCAACGCGTGACAACATCCAGCTAAGCCCCGCCTCTCCCGGGCTGTCATTGGACGGAATCGATGAATGACGCAGACTCCGGCGGCCGGCCCGCGCCCCCATTGGCCGAGGCGGCCGCCCGTCACCCGGAGACCCCGCCCAGTCAGGGTGACGCAGGCGCGTTTCCGCCGTCAGACGGCGGGGGGCCGCGGCCGGGGCCGGATCCGGAGCGTTCGAGGGGGGGGCCCCCCCTGTCCTCACACAAACCCCATCCCGGTCACAGGCCGCACCGCAGAACCGTGCGCTTACTGGGTCTGGGCCTCCTCGGGCTGGAAGGCGAGCTCATGTCGAGCGAGAGGTCGATACGGCGCCGCGCTTCGCGGTTCTCCTGTTTGAGCTTGGCTTCCAGGCGCGACAGCTTCTGCTCCAGGGAGGACGCCGCCATCTTAGCGCGATACAGAGAGCGGGCAGTGCGCAGGCGCCAGCTGCGGGCTCGCTCACGTGACCATCCCCCTCCCCACTGCAAGGGCAGGTCCACACAAGGGTCTACACCTGAAACCCCCACACTCCTGACACTCACTCACTGCATGGCCTGCTGAGGTTTTACACCACCACGTTGTTCAACTCTGCTCGCCAGCATCTGCAGTCCACACTTTCACCCAACAGCAATCCACCCCTCGATATCCAACACAGCGCAATATCCACCCCTCGATATCCAACACAGCGCAATATCCACCCCTCGATATACAACACAGAGCAATATCCACCCCTCGATATCCAACACAGCACAATATCCACCCCTCGATATCCAACACAGCGCAATATCCACCCCTCGATATCCAACACAGCACAATATCCACCCCTCGATATCCAACACAGCGCAATATCCACCCCTCGATATCCAACACAGCGCAATATCCACCCCTCGATATCCAACACAGCGCAATATCCACCCCTCGATATCCAACACAGAGCAATATCCACCCCTCGATATCCAACACAGCGCAATATCCACCCCTCGATATCCAACACAGCGCAATATCCACCCCTCGATATCCAACACAGCGCAATATCCACCCCTCGATATCCAACACAGCGCAATATCCACCCCTCGATATCCAACACAGCGCAATATCCACCCCTCGATATCCAACACAGCGCAATATCCACCCCTCGATATCCAACACAGCGCAATATCCACCCCTCGATATCCAACACAGCGCAATATCCACCCCTCGATATCCAACACAGCGCAATATCCACCCCTCGATATCCAACACCGCGCAATATCCACCCCTCGATATCCAACACCGCGCAATATCCACCCCTCGATATCCAACACCGCGCAATATCCACCCCTCGATATCCAACACCGCGCAATATCCACCCCTCGATATACAACACAGCACAATATCCACCCCTCGATATCCAACACAGCACAATATCCACCCCTCGATATCCAACACAGCACAATATCCACCCCTCGATATCCAACACAGCACAATATCCACCCCTCGATATCCAACACAGCACAATATCCACCCCTCGATATCCAACACCGCGCAATATCCACCCCTCGATATCCAACACCGCGCAATATCCACCCCTCGATATACAACACCGCGCAATATCCACCCCTCGATATACAACACAGAGCAATATCCACCCCTCGATATCCAACACAGCACAATATCCACCCCTCGATATCCAACACAGCGCAATATCCACCCCTCGATATCCAACACAGCGCAATATCCACCCGTCAATATACAACACAGCACAATATCCACCCCTCGATATCGAACACAGCGCAATATCCACCCTTCGATATCCAACACAGCGCAATATCCACCCCTCGATATCCAACACAGCACAATATCCACCCCTCGATATACAACACAGCACAATATCCACCCCTCGATATCCAACACAGCACAATATCCACCCGTCAATATACAACACAGCACAATATCCACCCCTCGATATCCAACACAGCGCAATATCCACCCTTCGATATCCAACACAGCGCAATATCCACCCCTCGATATCCAACACAGCGCAATATCCACCCCTCGATATCCAACACAGCGCAATATCCACCCCTCGATATCCAACACAGCGCAATATCCACCCCTCGATATACAACACAGCGCAATATCCACCCCTCGATATCAAACACAGTGCAATATCCACCCCTCGATATCAAACACAGCGCAATATCCACCCCTCGATATCAAACACAGCGCAATATCCACCCCTCGATATCAAACACAGCGCAATATCCACCCCTCGATATCCAACACAGCGCAATATCCACCCCTCGATATCCAACACAGCGCAATATCCACCCCTCGATATCAAACACAGCGCAATATCCACCCCTCGATATCAAACACAGAGCAATATCCACCCCTCGATATCCAACACAGAGCAATATCCACCCCTCGATATACAACACAGAACAATATCCACCCCTCGATATCCAACACAGCGCAATATCCACCCCTCGATATCAAACACAGCGCAATATCCACCCCTCGATATCCAACACAGCGCAATATCCACCCCTCGATATCCAACACAGCGCAATATCCACCCCTCGATATCCAACACAGCGCAATATCCACCCCTCGATATCCAACACAGCGCAATATCCACCCCTCGATATACAACACAGCGCAATATCCACCCCTCGATATCCAACACAGCACAATATCCACCCCTCGATATCCAACACAGCACAATATCCACCCCTCGATATCCAACACAGCACAATATCCACCCCTCGATATCCAACACCGCGCAATATCCACCCCTCGATATCCAACACCGCGCAATATCCACCCCTCGATATCCAACACCGCGCAATATCCACCCCTCGATATCCAACACCGCGCAATATCCACCCCTCGATATACAACACAGCGCAATATCCACCCCTCGATATCCAACACAGCACAATATCCACCCCTCGATATCCAACACCGCGCAATATCCACCCCTCGATATCCAACACAGCACAATATCCACCCCTCGATATCCAACACAGCGCAATATCCACCCCTCGATATACAACACAGCGCAATATCCACCCCTCGATATACAACACTCGATATACAACACAGCGCAATATCCAACCCTCGATATACAACACAGCGCAATATCCACCCCTCGATATACAACACAGAGCAATATCCACCCCTCGATATCCAACACAGCACAATATCCACCCCTCGATATCCAACACAGCGCAATATCCACCCCTCGATATACAACACAGCGCAATATCCACCCCTCGATATACAACACTCGATATACAACACAGCGCAATATCCACCCCTCGATATCCAACACAGCACAATATCCACCCCTCGATATCCAACACAGCGCAATATCCACCCCTCGATATCCAACACAGCGCAATATCCACCCCTCGATATCCAACACAGCGCAATATCCACCCCTCGATATCCAACACAGCGCAATATCCACCCCTCGATATACAACACAGAGCAATATCCACCCCTCGATATCCAACACAGCACAATATCCACCCCTCGATATCCAACACAGCGCAATATCCACCCCTCGATATACAACACAGCGCAATATCCACCCCTCGATATACAACACTCGATATACAACACAGCGCAATATCCAACCCTCGATATACAACACAGCGCAATATCCACCCCTCGATATACAACACAGAGCAATATCCACCCCTCGATATCCAACACAGCACAATATCCACCCCTCGATATCCAACACAGCGCAATATCCACCCCTCGATATACAACACAGCGCAATATCCACCCCTCGATATACAACACTCGATATACAACACAGCGCAATATCCACCCCTCGATATACAACACAGCGCAATATCCACCCCTCGATATACAACACAGCGCAATATCCACCCCTCGATATACAACACAGCACAATATCCACCCCTCGATATCCAACACCGCAATATCCACCCCTCGATATCCAACACAGCGCAATATCCACCCCTCGATATACAACACAGCGCAATATCCACCCCTCGATATACAACACAGCGCAATATCCACCCCTCGATATCCAACACAGCGCAATATCCACCCCTCGATATACAACACAGAGCAATATCCACCCCTCGATATACAACACAGCGCAATATCCACCCCTCGATATACAACACAGCGCAATATCCACCCCTCGATATCCAACACAGCGCAATATCCACCCCTCGATATCCAACACAGCGCAATATCCACCCCTCGATATACAACACAGAGCAATATCCACCCCTCGATATCCAACACAGCGCAATATCCACCCCTCGATATACAACACAGCACAATATCCACCCCTCGATATCCAACACAGCGCAATATCCACCCCTCGATATACAACACAGCGCAATATCCACCCCTCGATATACAACACAGCGCAATATCCACCCCTCGATATCCAACACAGCGCAATATCCACCCCTCGATATACAACACAGCGCAATATCCACCCCTCGATATACAACACAGCGCAATATCCACCCCTCGATATACAACACAGCACAATATCCACCCCTCGATATACAACACAGCACAATATCCACCCCTCGATATACAACACAGCACAATATCCACCCCTCGATATCCAACACAGCGCAATATCCACCCGTCAATATACAACACAGCACAATATCCACCCCTCGATATCGAACACAGCGCAATATCCACCCTTCGATATCCAACACAGCGCAATATCCACCCCTCGATATCCAACACAGCACAATATCCACCCCTCGATATACAACACAGCACAATATCCACCCCTCGATATCCAACACAGCACAATATCCACCCGTCAATATACAACACAGCACAATATCCACCCCTCGATATCCAACACAGCGCAATATCCACCCTTCGATATCCAACACAGCGCAATATCCACCCCTCGATATCCAACACAGCGCAATATCCACCCCTCGATATCCAACACAGCGCAATATCCACCCCTCGATATCCAACACAGCGCAATATCCACCCCTCGATATCCAACACAGTGCAATATCCACCCCTCGATATACAACACAGTGCAATATCCACCCCTCGATATCAAACACAGCGCAATATCCACCCCTCGATATCAAACACAGCGCAATATCCACCCCTCGATATCAAACACAGCGCAATATCCACCCCTCGATATCAAACACAGCGCAATATCCACCCCTCGATATCCAACACAGCGCAATATCCACCCCTCGATATCCAACACAGCGCAATATCCACCCCTCGATATCAAACACAGCGCAATATCCACCCCTCGATATCAAACACAGAGCAATATCCACCCCTCGATATCCAACACAGAGCAATATCCACCCCTCGATATACAACACAGAACAATATCCACCCCTCGATATCCAACACAGCGCAATATCCACCCCTCGATATCAAACACAGCGCAATATCCACCCCTCGATATCCAACACAGCGCAATATCCACCCCTCGATATCCAACACAGCGCAATATCCACCCCTCGATATCCAACACAGCGCAATATCCACCCCTCGATATACAACACAGCACAATATCCACCCCTCGATATCCAACACAGCACAATATCCACCCCTCGATATCCAACACAGCACAATATCCACCCCTCGATATCCAACACAGCGCAATATCCACCCCTCGATATACAACACAGCGCAATATCCACCCCTCGATATACAACACTCGATATACAACACAGCGCAATATCCAACCCTCGATATACAACACAGCGCAATATCCACCCCTCGATATACAACACAGAGCAATATCCACCCCTCGATATCCAACACAGCACAATATCCACCCCTCGATATCCAACACAGCGCAATATCCACCCCTCGATATACAACACAGCGCAATATCCACCCCTCGATATACAACACTCGATATACAACACAGCGCAATATCCACCCCTCGATATACAACACAGCGCAATATCCACCCCTCGATATACAACACAGCGCAATATCCACCCCTCGATATACAACACAGCACAATATCCACCCCTCGATATCCAACACAGCGCAATATCCACCCCTCGATATACAACACAGCGCAATATCCACCCCTCGATATACAACACAGCGCAATATCCACCCCTCGATATCCAACACAGCGCAATATCCACCCCTCGATATCAAACACAGCGCAATATCCACCCCTCGATATCAAACACAGCGCAATATCCACCCCTCGATATCCAACACAGCGCAATATCCACCCCTCGATATCCAACACAGCGCAATATCCACCCCTCGATATCAAGCACAGCGCAATATCCACCCCTCGATATCAAACACAGAGCAATATCCACCCCTCGATATCCAACACAGAGCAATATCCACCCCTCGATATACAACACAGAACAATATCCACCCCTCGATATCCAACACAGCGCAATATCCACCCCTCGATATCAAACACAGCGCAATATCCACCCCTCGATATCCAACACAGCGCAATATCCACCCCTCGATATCCAACACAGCGCAATATCCACCCCTCGATATCCAACACAGCGCAATATCCACCCCTCGATATACAACACAGCACAATATCCACCCCTCGATATCCAACACAGCGCAATATCCACCCCTCGATATCCAACACAGCGCAATATCCACCCCTCGATATCCAACACAGCGCAATATCCACCCCTCGATATCCAACACAGCGCAATATCCACCCCTCGATATCCAACACAGCGCAATATCCACCCCTCGATATCCAACACAGCGCAATATCCACCCCTCGATATCCAACACAGCGCAATATCCACCCCTCGATATCCAACACAGCGCAATATCCACCCCTCGATATACAACACAGCGCAATATCCACCCCTCGATATCAAACACAGCGCAATATCCACCCCTCGATATCAAACACAGCGCAATATCCACCCCTCGATATCAAACACAGCGCAATATCCACCCCTCGATATCCAACACAGCGCAATATCCACCCCTCGATATCCAACACAGCGCAATATCCACCCCTCGATATCAAACACAGCGCAATATCCACCCCTCGATATCAAACACAGAGCAATATCCACCCCTCGATATCCAACACAGAGCAATATCCACCCCTCGATATACAACACAGAACAATATCCACCCCTCGATATCCAACACAGCGCAATATCCACCCCTCGATATCAAACACAGCGCAATATCCACCCCTCGATATCCAACACAGCGCAATATCCACCCCTCGATATCCAACACAGCACAATATCCACCCCTCGATATCCAACACAGCACAATATCCACCCCTCGATATACAACACAGCACAATATCCACCCCTCGATATCCAACACAGCGCAATATCCACCCCTCGATATCCAACACAGCACAATATCCACCCCTCGATATCCAACACAGCACAATATCCACCCCTCGATATACAACACAGCACAATATCCACCCCTCGATATCCAACACAGCACAATATCCACCCCTCGATATCCAACACAGCGCAATATCCACCCCTCGATATACAACACAGCGCAATATCCACCCCTCGATATACAACACAGCGCAATATCCACCCCTCGATATACAACACAGCACAATATCCACCCCTCGATATCCAACACAGCACAATATCCACCCGTCGATATACAACACAGCACAATATCCACCCCTCGATATCCAACACAGCGCAATATCCACCCCTCGATATCCAACACAGCGCAATATCCACCCCTCGATATCCAACACAGCGCAATATCCACCCCTCGATATCCAACACAGCGCAATATCCACCCCTCGATATCCAACACAGCGCAATATCCACCCCTCGATATCCAACACAGCGCAATATCCACACCTCGATATCCAACACAGCACAATATCCACCCGTCAATATACAACACAGCACAATATCCACCCCTCGATATCCAACACAGCGCAATATCCACCCCTCGATATCCAACACAGCGGAATATCCACCCCTCGATATCCAACACAGCGCAATATCCACCCCTCGATATCCAACACAGCGCAATATCCACCCCTCGATATCCAACACAGCGCAATATCCACCCCTCGATATCCAACACAGCGCAATATCCACCCCTCGATATCCAACACAGCGCAATATCCACCCCTCGATATACAACACAGCGCAATATCCACCCCTCGATATCAAACACAGCGCAATATCCACCCCTCGATATCCAACACAGCGCAATATCCACCCCTCGATATCAAACACAGCGCAATATCCACCCCTCGATATACAACACAGCGCAATATCCACCCCTCGATATCCAACACAGCGCAATATCCACCCCTCGATATCCAACACAGCGCAATATCCACCCCTCGATATCCAACACAGCGCAATATCCACCCCTCGATATCCAACACAGCGCAATATCCACCCCTCGATATCAAACACAGCGCAATATCCACCCCTCGATATACAACAGAGCGCAATATCCACCCCTCGATATACAACACAGCGCAATATCCACCCCTCGATATCAAACACAGCGCAATATCCACCCCTCGATATACAACACAGCGCAATATCCACCCCTCGATATACAACACAGCGCAATATCCACCCCTCGATATACAACACAGCGCAATATCCACCCCTCGATATACAACACAGCGCAATATCCACCCCTCGATATGCAATACAGTGCAATATCCACCACTCGATATACAACCCAGCGCGATATACAACACAGCGCAATATCCACCACTCGATATACAACACAGCGCAATATCCACCACTCGATATACAACACAGCGAAATATCCACCCCTCATTGTACAACACAGCGCAATATCCACCACTCGATATACAACACAGCGCAATATCCATCACTCGATATACAACACAGCGCAATATCCACCCCTCGATATACAACACAGCGCAATATCCACCCCTCGATATCCAACACAGCGCAATATCCACCCCTCGATATACAACACAGCGCAATATCCACCACTCGATATACAACACAGCACAATATCCACCCCTCGATATACAACACAGCACAATATCCACCCCTCGATATCCAACACAGCACAATATCCACCCGTCAATATACAACACAGCACAATATCCACCCCTCGATATCCAACACAGCGCAATATCCACCCTTCGATATCCAACACAGCGCAATATCCACCCCTTGATATCCAACACAGCGCAATATCCACCCCTCGATATCCAACACAGCGCAATATCCACCCCTCGATATCCAACACAGCGCAATATCCACCCCTCGATATCCAACACAGCGCAATATCCACCCCTCGATATCCAACACAGCGCAATATCCACCCCTCGATATCCAACACAGCGCAATATCCACCCCTCGATATCCAACACAGCGCAATATCCACCCCTCGATATCCAACACAGCGCAATATCCACCCCTCGATATACAACACAGTGCAATATCCACCCCTCGATATCAAACACAGCGCAATATCCACCCCTCGATATCCAACACAGCGCAATATCCACCCCTCGATATCCAACACAGCGCAATATCCACCCGTCGATATACAACACAGCACAATATCCACCCCTCGATATCCAACACAGCGCAATATCCACCCCTCGATATCCAACACAGCGCAATATCCACCCCTCGATATCCAACACAGCGCAATATCCACCCCTCGATATCCAACACAGCGCAATATCCACCCCTCGATATCCAACACAGCGCAATATCCACCCCTCGATATCCAACACAGCGCAATATCCACCCCTCGATATCCAACACAGCGCAATATCCACCCCTCGATATACAACACAGTGCAATATCCACCCCTCGATATCAAACACAGCGCAATATCCACCCCTCGATATCCAACACAGCGCAATATCCACCCCTCGATATCAAACACAGCGCAATATCCACCCCTCGATATACAACACAGCGCAATATCCACCCCTCGATATCCAACACAGCGCAATATCCACCCCTCGATATCCAACACAGCGCAATATCCACCCCTCGATATCCAACACAGCGCAATATCCACCCCTCGATATCAAACACAGCGCAATATCCACCCCTCGATATACAACACAGCGCAATATCCACCCCTCGATATACAACAGAGCGCAATATCCACCCCTCGATATACAACACAGCGCAATATCCACCCCTCGATATCAAACACAGCGCAATATCCACCCCTCGATATACAACACAGCGAAATATCCTCCCCTCGATATCAAACACAGCGCAATATCCACGCCTCGATATCAAACACAGCGCAATATCCACCCCTCGATATACAACACAGCGCAATATCCACCCCTCGATATACAACACAGCGCAATATCCACCCCTCGATATACAACACAGCGCAATATCCACCCCTCGATATACAACACAGCGCAATATCCACCCCTCGATATACAACACAGCGCAATATCCACCCCTCGATATACAACACAGCGCAATATCCACCCTTCGATATCCAACACAGCTCAATATCCACCCCTCGATATCCAACACAGCTCAATATCCACCCCTCGATATCCAACACAGCGCAATATCCACCCCTCGATATCCAACACAGCACAATATCCACCCCTCGATATCCAACACAGCGCAATATCCACCCCTCGATATACAACACAGCGCAATATCCACTCCTCGATATACAACACAGCGCAATATCCACCCCTCGATATACAACACAGCGCAATATCCACCCCTCGATATACAACACAGCGCAATATCCACCCCTCGATATCCAACACAGCTCAATATCCACCCCTCGATATACAACACAGCGCGATATCCAACACAGCGCAATATCCACCCCTCGATATCCAACACAGAGCAATATCCACCCCTCGATATACAACACTCGATATACAACACAGCGCAATATCCACCCCTCGATATACAACACAGCGCAATATCCACCCCTCGATATACAACACTCGATATACAACACAGCGCAATATCCACCCCTCGATATACAACACAGCGCAATATCCACCCCTCGATATACAACACAGCGCAATATCCACCCCTCGATATCCAACACAGCGCAATATCCACCCCTCGATATACAACACAGCGCAAAATCCACCCCTCGATATACAACACAGCGCAATATCCACCCCTCGATATACAACACTGCGCAATATCCACCTCTCGATATGCAATACAGTGCAATATCCACCACTCGATATACAACCCAGCGCGATATACAACACAGCGCATTATCCACCACTCGATATACAACACAGCGCAATATCCACCCCTCGATATACAACAGAGCGCAAAATCCACCCCTCGATATACAACAGAGCGCAAAATCCACCCCTCGATATACAACACAGCGCAATATCCACCCCTCGATATACAACACAGCGCAATATCCACCCCTCGATATACAACACCGCGCAATATCCACCACTCGATATACAACACCGCGCAATATCCACCACTCGATATACAACACCGCGCAATATCCACCCCTCGATATACAACAAAGCGCAATATCCACCCCTCGATATACAACACAGCGCAATATCCACCCCTCGATATACAACACAGCGCAATATCCACCACACGATATACAACACAGCGCAATATCCACCCCTCGATATACAACACAGCGCAATATCCACCCCTCGATATACAACACAGCGCAATATCCACCACTCGATATACAACACAGCGCAATATCCACCACTCGATATACAACACAGCGCAATATCCACCACTCGATATACAACACCGCGCAATATCCACCACTCGATATACAACAGAGCGCTATATCCACCCCTCGATATACAACACAGCGCAATATCCACCACACGATATACAACACAGCGCAATATCCACCCCTCGATATACAACACAGCGCAATATCCACCCCTCGATATACAACACAGCGCAATATCCACCCCTCGATATACAACACAGCGCAATATCCACCCCTCGATATACAACACAGCGCAATATCCACCCCTCGATATGCAATACAGTGCAATATCCACCACTCGATATACAACCCAGCGCGATATACAACACAGCGCAATATCCACCACTCGATATACAACACAGCGCAATATCCACCACTCGATATACAACACAGCGAAATATCCACCCCTCATTGTACAACACAGCGCAATATCCACCACTCGATATACAACACAGCGCAATATCCATCACTCGATATACAACACAGCGCAATATCCACCACTCGATATACAACACAGCGCAATATCCACCCCTCGATATACAACACAGCGCAATATCCACCCTTCGATATACAACACAGCGCAATATCCACCCCTCGATATACAACACAGCGCAATATCCACCCCTCGATATACAACACAGCGCAATATCCACCACTCGATATACAACACAGCGCAATATCCACCACTCGATATAAAACACAGCGCAATATCCACCACTCGAAATACAACACAGCGCAATATCCACCACTCAATATACAACACAGCGCAATATCCACCACTCAATATACAACATAGCGCAATATCCACCACTGAATATACAATACAGTGCAATATCCACACAAAAGCAATCCACCACTCAATATACAATACAGTGCAATATCGACCACTGCACACCTCCACTCAATATACAACACAGTGCAATATCCACACAACAGCAATCCACCACTCAATATACAATACAGTGCAATGTTCACACAACAGCAATCCACCACTCAATATACAATACAGTGCAATATCGACCACTGCACACCTCCACACAATATACAACACAATGCAATATCCACACAACAGCAATCCACCACTCAATATACAATACAGTGCAATATCCACACAACAGCAATCCACCTCTAAATATCCAGTACAGTGCAATATTCACACAGCAGTAATCCACCACTCAATATGCAATACAATGCAATATCCACCACAGCAATCCACCACGCAAGATACAATACAGTGCAATATTCATCACTGCACACCTCCACACAATATACAATACAGCGCAATATCCACCACTCGAAATACAACACAGCGCAATATCCACCACTCAATATACAACACAGCGCAATATCCACCACTCAATATACAACATAGCGCAATATCCACCACTGAATATACAATACAGTGCAATATCCACACAACAGCAATCCACCACTCAATATACAATACAGTGCAATATCCACCACTGCACAACTCCACTCAATAGACAACACAGTGCAATATCCACACAACAGCAATCCACCACTCAATATACAATACAGTGCAATGTTCACACAACAGCAATCCACCACTCAATATACAATACAGTGCAATATCGACCACTGCACACCTCCACACAATATACAACACAATGCAATATCCACACAACAGCAATCCACCACTCAATATACAATACAGTGCAATATCCACACAACAGCAATCCACCTCTAAATATCCAGTACAGTGCAATATTCACACAGCAGTAATCCACCACTCAATATGCAATACAATGCAATATCCACCACAGCAATCCACCACGCAAGATACAATACAGTGCAATATTCATCACTGCACACCTCCACACAATATACAACACAGTGCAATATCCACCTCTCAATATACAACACAGTGCAATATGCACCACTGCACACTTCCACTCAATATACAACACAGTGCAATATCCACACAACAGGAATCCACCTCTCAATATCCAATACAGTGCAATATTCACACAGCAGCAATCCACCACTCAATATACAATACAGTGCAATATCCACCAGTCAATATACAATACAGTGCAATATCCATGACTGCACACCTCCACACAATATACAACACAATGCAATATCCACACAACACCAATCCACCACTCAATATACAATACAGTGCAATATCGACCACTGCACACCTCCACACAATATACAACACAATGCAATATCCACACAACAGCAATCCACCACTCAATATACAATACAGTGCAATATCCACTTCTGCACACCTCCACTCAATATGCAATACAGTGCAATATCCTCCACTCAATATACAATACAGTGCAATATCCACCACTGCACACCTCCACTCTATATACAATACAGTGCAATATCCACCACTGCACACTGCCACTCAATATACAATACAGTGCAATATCCACCACTACAACCACCACTCAATATACATTACAGTGCAATATCCACCACTGCACACCTCCACTCAATATACAATACAGTGAAATATCCACACAACAGTAATCCGCCACTCAATATACCATACAGTGCAATATCCACCATGGCACACCTCCTCTCAATATTCATTGCAGTGCAATATCCACCGCTCAATATGCAATACAGTGCAATATCCACCACTGCACACCACATCTCAACATACAACACAGTGCAATATCCACCACGGCACACCTCCACTCATTATACATTGCAGTGCAATATCCACCACTCAATTTACAGTACAGTGCAGTATCCACCACTGCACACCTCCACTCAATATACAATACAGTGCAATATCCACCACTGCACACCTCCACTCAATATACAATACAGTGCAATATCCACCACTCAATATATAACACAGTGCAATATCCCACACTGCACTCCTCCACTCAATATACAACACAGTGCAATATCCACACAACAGCAATCCACCTCTAAATATCCAGTACAGTGCAATATTCACACAGCAGTAATCCACCACTCAATATGCAATACAATGCAATATCCACCACAGCAATCCACCACGCAAGATACAATACAGTGCAATATTCATCACTGCACACCTCCACTCAATATACAATACAGTGCAATATCCACCAGTCAATATACAATACAGTGCAATATCCACCACTGCACACCTCCACTCAATATACAACACAGTGCAATATCCACACAACAGCAATCCACCACTCAATATACAATACAGTGCAATATCCACCACTGCACAACTCCACTCAATATACAACACAGTGTAATATTCACACAGCAGAAATCCACAACTCAATACACAATACAGTGCAATATCCACCACTGCACAACTCCAATCAATATACAACACTGTGCAATCTCCATACAACAGCAATCCACCACTCAATATACAACAAAGTGCAATATCCACACAACAGCAATTCACCACTCAATATACAATACAGTGCAATATCCACCACTACACATCTCCACTCAATATACATTGCAGTGCAATATCCACCACTCAATATACAATACAATGCAATATTCACCACTGCACACCTCCAAGCAATATACAACACAGTACAATATCCACACAACAGCAATCCACCACTCAATATACAATACAGTGCAATATCCACACAACAGCAAACCACCACTCAATATACAATAAAGTGCAATATCGACCACTGCACACGTCCACACAATATACAACACAATGCAATATCCACACAACAGCAATCCACCACTCAATATACAATACAGTGCAATATCCACACAACAGCAATCCACCACTCAATATACAATACAGTGCAATGTTCACACAACAGCAAACCACCACTCAATATACAATACAGTGCAATATCCACACAACAGCAATCCACCACTCAATACACAATACAGTGCAATATTCACATAACAGTAATCGACCACTCAATATACAACACAGTGCAAGATCCACCACTCAATATACAACACTGTGCAATATCCACCACTGCACACCACATCTCAACATACAACACAGTACAATATCCACCACTACACATCTCCACTCAATATACATTGCAGTGCAATATCCACCACTCAATTTACAATACAATGCAATATTCACTACTGCACAACTCCAAGCAATATACAACACAGTACAATATCCACACAACAGCAATCCAGCACTCAATATACAAAACAGTGCAATATTCCGACAATAGCAATCCACCACTCAGTATACAATACAGTGCAATATCCACCACTCAATATACAACACAGCGCAATATCCACCACTCGATATACAACACAGCGCAATATCCACCACTCGTTATACAACACAGCGCAATATCCACCACTCAATATACAACACAGCGCAATATCCACCACTCAATATACAATACAGTACAATATCCACACAACAGCAATCCACCACTCAATATACAATACAGTGCAATATCCACCACTGCACACCTCCACTCAATATACAATACAGTGCAATATTCACACAACAGCAATCCACCACTCAATATACAATAGAGTGCAATATCCACACAACAGTAATCCACCACTCAATATACAATACAGTGCAATGTTCACACAACAGCAATCCACCACTCAATATACAATACAGTACAATATCCACCACTGATTGTACAACACAGTGCAATATCCACACAACTGCAATCCACCACTCAATATACAATACAGTGCAATATCGACCACTGCACACCACTACTCAATATACAATACAGTGCAATATCCACCACTGCACACTGCCACTCAATATACAATAATGTGCAATATCCACCACTGCACACCACCACTCAATATACAATACAGTGCAATATCCACCACTGCACACCTCCACTCAATATACAATACAGTGCAATATCCACCACTGCAACCACCACTCAATATACAATACAGTGCAATATCCACCACTGCAACCACCACTCAATATACAATACAGTGCAATATCCACCACTGCACACCTCCACTCAATATACAATACAGTGCAATCTCCTCCGCTCAATATACAATACAGTGCAATATCCACCACTCTATATACAATACAGTGCAATATCCACCACAGCACACTGCCACTCAATATACAATACAGTGCAATATCCACCACTGCAACCACCACTCAATATACAATACAGTGCAATATCCACCACTGCACACCTCCACTCTATATACAATACAGTGCAATATCCACCACAGCACACTGCCACTCAATATACAATACAGTGCAATATCCACCACTGCAACCACCACTCAATATACAATACAGTGCAATATCCACCACTGCACACCTCCACTCAATATACAATACAGTGCAATATCCACCACTACAACCACCACTCAATATACAATACAGTGCAATATCCACCACTGCACACCTCCACTCAATATACAACAGTGCAATATCCACACAACAGTAATCCACCACTCAATATACCATACAGTGCAATGTTCACACAACAGCAATCCACCACTCAATATACAATACAGTGCAATGTTCACACAACAGCAATCCACCACTCAATATACAATACAGTGCAACATCGACCACTGCACACCACCACTCAATATACAATACAGTGCAATATCCACCACTACACACCTCCACTCAATATACAATACAGTGCAATATCCACCATTGCAACCACCACTCAATATACAAAACAGTGCAATATCCACCACTCAATGTACAACACAGTGCAATATCCACCACTGCACACCTCCAATCAATGTACAATACAGTGCAATATCCTCCACTCAATAATCAGTGCAATATCCACCACAGCAACCACCACTCAATATACAATACAGTGCAATATCCACCACTGCACACCTCCACTCAATATACAATACAGTGCAATATCCACACAACAGCAATCCACCACTCAATATACAATACAGTGCAATATCCACCACTGCGTACCTACACTCAATATACAACATAGTGCAATACTCACACACCAGCAATCCCCCACTGAAAGTACAATACAGTGCAATATCCACCACTGCAAACCTCCAATCAATAAACAATACAGTGCAATATCCACCACTGCACACATCCACTCAATATACAATACAGTGCAATATCCACCACTCAATATACAATACAGTGCAATATCCACCACTGCACACCTCCAATCAATATACAATACAGAGGAATATCCTCCACTCAATATACAACACAGTGCAATATACACCATTGCACACCTCCACTCAATATACAACACAGTGCAATATCCACCACTGCACACATCCACTCAATATACAATACAGTGCAATATCCACCACTGCAACCACCAATAAATATACAATACAGTGCAATATCCACCACTGCACACCTCCACTCAATATACAATGCAGTGCAATATCCACCACTGCACACCTCCACTCAATATACAATACAGTGCAATATCCACCACTCAATATACAACACAGTGCACTATCCACCACTGCACGCCTCCAATCAATAAACAATACAGTGCAATCTCCTCCACTCAATATACAATACAGTGCAATATCCACCACTGCACACCTCCACTCAATATACAATACAGTGCAATATCCACCACTGCAACCACCACTCAATATACAACACAGTGCAATATCCACCACTGCACACCTCCACAAAATATACAACGCAATGCAATATCCACACAACAGTAAACACCACACAATATACAATACAGTGCAATATCCACACAAAAGTAATACACCACTCAAAATACAATAAAGTGCAATATTCACACAGCAGCAATCCCCCACTCAATATACAATACAGTGCAATATCCACCACTGCAAACCTCCAATGAATAAACAATACAGTGCAATCTCCTCCACTCAATATACAATATAGTGCAATATCCACCACTGCACATCTCCACTCAATATACAATACAGTGCAATATCCACAACTCAATATACAAT
This sequence comes from Chiloscyllium punctatum, assembly GCF_047496795.1. Taxonomy (NCBI): domain Eukaryota; kingdom Metazoa; phylum Chordata; class Chondrichthyes; order Orectolobiformes; family Hemiscylliidae; genus Chiloscyllium; species Chiloscyllium punctatum. The sequence continues at coordinate 33,429,358 of NC_092784.1, forward strand.
ACAGTGCAATATCCACCACTGCACACCTCCAATCAATATACAATACAGTGCAATATCCACCACTGCACATCTCCACTCAATATACAATACAGTGCAATATCCACCACTGCAAACCTCCAATCAATAAACAATACAGTGCAATCTCCTCCACTCAGTATACAATATAGTGCAATATCCACCACTGCACACCTCCACTCAATATACAATACAGTGCAATATCCACCACTGCAACCACCACTCAATATACAATACAGTGCAATATGCACCACTGCAACCACCACTCAATATACAATACAGTGCAATATCCACCACTGCACACCTCCACTCAATATACAATACAGTGCAATCTCCTCCGCTCAATATACAATACAGTGCAATATCCACCATTCTATATACAATACAGTGCAATATCCACCACAGCACACTGCCACTCAATATACAATACAGTGCAATATCCACCACTGCAACCACCACTCAATGTACAATGCAGTGCAATATCCACCACTGCACACCTCCACGCTATATACAATACAGTGCAATATCCACCACTCTGTATACAATACAGTGCAATATCCACCACAGCACACTGCCACTCAATATACAATACAGTGCAATATCCACCACTGCAACCACCACTCAATATACAATACAGTGCAATATCCACCACTGCACACCTCCACTCAATATACAATACAGTGCAATATCCACCACTACAACCACCACTCAATATACAATACAGTGCAATATCCACCACTGCACACCTCCACTCAATATACAACAGTGCAATATCCACACAACAGTAATCCACCACTCAATATACCATACAGTGCAATGTTCACACAACAGCAATCCACCACTCAATATACAATACAGTGCAATGTTCACACAACAGCAATCCACCACTCAATATACAATACAGTGCAATATCCACAACTGCACACCTCCACTCAATATAAAATACAGTGCAATATCCACATAACAGTAATCTACCACTCAATATACAATACAGTGCAACATCGACCACTGCACACCACCACTCAATATACAATACAGTGCAATATCCACCACTACACACCTCCACTCAATATACAATACAGTGCAATATCCACCATTGCAACCACCACTCAATATACAAAACAGTGCAATATCCACCACTCAATGTACAACACAGTGCAATATCCACCACTGCACACCTCCAATCAATGTACAATACAGTGCAATATCCTCCACTCAATAATCAGTGCAATATCCACCACAGCAACCACCACTCAATATACAATACAGTGCAATATCCACCACTGCACACCTCCACTCAATATACAATACAGTGCAATATCCACACAACAGCAATCCACCACTCAATATACAATACAGTGCAATATCCACCACTGCGTACCTACACTCAATATACAACATAGTGCAATACTCACACACCAGCAATCCCCCACTGAAAGTACAATACAGTGCAATATCCACCACTGCAAACCTCCAATCAATAAACAATACAGTGCAATATCCACCACTGCACACATCCACTCAATATACAATACAGTGCAATATCCACCACTCAATATACAATACAGTGCAATATCCACCACTGCACACCTCCAATCAATATACAATACAGAGGAATATCCTCCACTCAATATACAACACAGTGCAATATACACCATTGCACACCTCCACTCAATATACAATACAGTGCAATATCCACCACTGCACACATCCACTCAATATACAATACAGTGCAATATCCACCACTGCAACCACCAATAAATATACAATACAGTGCAATATCAACCACTGCACACCTCCACTCAATATACAATGCAGTGCAATATCCACCACTGCACACCTCCACTCAATATACAATACAGTGCAATATCCACCACTCAATATACAACACAGTGCACTATCCACCACTGCACGCCTCCAATCAATAAACAATACAGTGCAATCTCCTCCACTCAATATACAATACAGTGCAATATCCACCACTGCACACCTCCACTCAATATACAATACAGTGCAATATCCACCACTGCAACCACCACTCAATATACAACACAGTGCAATATCCACCACTGCACACCTCCACAAAATATACAACGCAATGCAATATCCACACAACAGTAAACACCACACAATATACAATACAGTGCAATATCCACACAAAAGTAATACACCACTCAAAATACAATAAAGTGCAATATTCACACAGCAGCAATCCACCACTCAATATACAATACAGTGCAATATCCACCACTGCAAACCTCCAATGAATAAACAATACAGTGCAATCTCCTCCACTCAATATACAATATAGTGCAATATCCACCACTGCACATCTCCACTCAATATACAATACAGTGCAATATCCACAACTCAATATACAATACAGTGCAATATCCACCACTGCACACCTCCAATCAATGTACAATACAGTGGAATATCCTCCACTCAATATACAATACAGTGCAATATCCACCACTGCACATCTCCACTCAATATACAATACAGTGCAATATCCACCACTGCAAACCTCCAATCAATAAACAATACAGTGCAATCTCCTCCACTCAGTATACAATATAGTGCAATATCCACCACTGCACACCTCCACTCAATATACAATACAGTGCAATATCCACCACTGCAACCACCACTCAATATACAATACAGTGCAATATGCACCACTGCAACCACCACTCAATATACAATACAGTGCAATATCCACCACTGCACACCTCCACTCAATATACAATACAGTGCAATCTCCTCCGCTCAATATACAATACAGTGCAATATCCACCACTCTATATACAATACAGTGCAATATCCACCACAGCACACTGCCACTCAATATACAATACAGTGCAATATCCACCACTGCAACCACCACTCAATGTACAATGCAGTGCAATATCCACCACTGCACACCTCCACGCTATATACAATACAGTGCAATATCCACCACTCTGTATACAATACAGTGCAATATCCACCACAGCACACTGCCACTCAATATACAATACAGTGCAATATCCACCACTGCAACCACCACTCAATATACAATACAGTGCAATATCCACCACTGCACACCTCCACTCAATATACAATACAGTGCAATATCCACCACTACAACCACCACTCAATATACAATACAGTGCAATATCCACCACTGCACACCTCCACTCAATATACAACAGTGCAATATCCACACAACAGTAATCCACCACTCAATATACCATACAGTGCAATGTTCACACAACAGCAATCCACCACTCAATATACAATACAGTGCAATGTTCACACAACAGCAATCCCCCACTCAATATACAATACAGTGCAATATCCACAACTGCACACCTCCACTCAATATAAAATACAGTGCAATATCCACATAACAGTAATCTACCACTCAATATACAATACAGTGCAACATCGACCACTGCACACCACCACTCAATATACAATACAGTGCAATATCCACCACTACACACCTCCACTCAATATACAATACAGTGCAATATCCACCATTGCAACCACCACTCAATATACAAAACAGTGCAATATCCACCACTCAATGTACAACACAGTGCAATATCCACCACTGCACACCTCCAATCAATGTACAATACAGTGCAATATCCTCCACTCAATAATCAGTGCAATATCCACCACAGCAACCACCACTCAATATACAATACAGTGCAATATCCACCACTGCACACCTCCACTCAATATACAATACAGTGCAATCTCCTCCGCTCAATATACAATACAGTGCAATATCCACCACTCTATATACAATACAGTGCAATATCCACCACAGCACACTGCCACTCAATATACAATACAGTGCAATATCCACCACTGCAACCACCACTCAATATACAATACAGTGCAATATCCACCACTGCACACCTCCATTCTATATACAATACAGTGCAATATCCACCACTCTATATACAATACAGTGCAATATCCACCACAGCACACTGCCACTCAATATACAATACAGTGCAATATCCACCACTGCAACCACCACTCAATATACAATACAGTGCAATATCCACCACTGCACACCTCCACTCAATATACAATACAGTGCAATATCCACCACTACAATATACCATATTGTTGTGTGAACATTGCACTGTATGGTATATTGCTCTTTTGGAAATTGGCAGATACGATATTGTGGGGATAACTGAGACGTGGCTTCATGGGGACAGGGCCTGGGAAATGAATATTCAAGGCTACATGTGTTATCGTAAGGATAGACTGACGGGCAGAGGGGGTGGGGTGGCCTTGTTGGTAAGGGAGGATATTCAGTCCCTTGCGCGGGCGGACCTAGAGTCAGGGGATGTAGAGTCAGTGTGGATAGAGCTTCGAAACACTAAGGGTAAAAAGACCCTCATGGGAGTCATCTACAGGCCCCCAAACAGTAGTCTGGATGTTGGAGGTAAGTTGAATCAGGAGCTGAAATTGGCTTGTCGCAAAGATGTTACTACAGTTGTTATGGGGGATTTTAACATGCAGGTAGACTGGGAGAATCAGGATGGTATCGGGCCTCAAGAAAGAGACTTTGTGGAGTGCCTCAGAGATGGATTTTTAGTGCAGCTGGTGCTGGAGCCGACCAGGGATAAGGCGATTCTGGATCTGGTATTGTGTAACGAACCAGAATTGGTCAGTGACCTCGAAGTGAAGGAGCCATTGGGAAGTAGTGACCATAATACAATAAGCTTCAATCTGCAATTTGAGAGGGAGTGGGTACAATCTGAAGTGACAATATTTCAGTTGAATAAAGGGAAATATGGAGCTATGAGGGAGCAACTGGCCAAAGTTCAATGGTTTAATACCTTAACAGGGAAGACCGTGGAGGAACAATGGCAGATATTTCTGTGTATAATGCAGAAGATGCAGGATCAGTTCATTCCTAAAAGGAAGAAAGATCCCAGGAGGAGACATGGGCGGCCGTGGCTGACAAGGGAAGTAAAGAAACATATAAGGTTAAAAGAGAAAAAGTATAACTTAGCGAAGATAAGCGGGAAAACGGAGGACTGGGAAGCTTTTAAAGAACAACAGAGGATTAGTAAGAAGGAAATACGCAGAGAAAAAATGAGGTACGAAGGTAAACTGGCCAAGAATATAAAGGAGGATAGTAAAAGCTTTTTTAGGTATGTCCAAGGCAAAAAAATGGTTAGGACAAAAATTGGGCCCTTGAAGACAGAAGCAGGGGAATATATTACTGGGAACGAAGAAATGGCAGAGGAATTAAATGGGTACTTCAGATCTGTGTTCACTGGGGAAGACACAAGCAATCTCCCTGAGGTAACAGTGGCTGAAGGACCTGAACTTAAGGGAATTTCTATTTGCCAGGATTTGGTGTTGGAGAGACTGTTAGGTCTGAAGGTTGATAAGTCTCCGGGACCTGATGGCCTGCATCCCAGGGTACTGAAGGAGGTGGCTCGGGAAATCGTGGATGCGCTGGTGATTATTTTCCAGAGTTCAATAGAATCGGGGTTGGTTCCTGAGGATTGGAGGGCGGCTAATGTTGTGCCACTTTTTAAGAAGGGTGGGCGGGAGAAAGCAGGAAATTATAGACCAGTTAGTCTGACCTCAGTGGTGGGAAAGATGCTGGAGTCTATTATAAAGGATGAAATTACGGCACATCTGGATAATAGTAACAGGATAGGACAGAGTCAGCATGGATTTATGAAGGGGAAATCATGCTTGACTAATCTTCTTGAATTTTTTGAGGATGTAACTCGGAAGATGGACGAGGGAGATCCAGTGGATGTAGTGTACCTGGACTTTCAGAAAGCTTTTGATAAAGTCCCACACAAGAGGTTAGTGAGTAAAATTAGGGCGCACGGGATTGGGGGCAAAGTACTAGATTGGATAGAGAATTGGTTGGCTAACAGGAAACAAAGGGTAGTGATTAACGGCTCCATTTCGAAATGGCAGGCAGTGACCAGTGGGGTACCGCAGGGATCCGTGCTGGGACCGCAGCTTTTTACAATATATGTAAATGATATAGAAGATGGTATCAGCAATAACATGAGCAAATTTGCTGATGACACAAAGCTAGGTGGTAGGGTGAAATGTGATGAGGATGTTAGGGGATTACAGGGTGACCTGGACAAGTTAGGTGAGTGGGCAGATGCATGGCAGATGCAGTTTAATGTGGATAAATGTCTGGTTATCCACTTTGGTGGCAAGAACAGGAAGGCAGATTACTACCTCAATGGTATCAAATTAGGTAAAGGGGCTGTTCAGAGAGATCTGGGTGTTCTTGTCCACCAGTCAATGAAGGCAAGCATGCAGGTACAGCAGGTCGTGAAGAAGGCTAATAGCATGCTGGCCTTCATAACAAGAGGGATTGAGTATAGAAGCAAAGAGGTGCTTCTGCAGCTGTACAGGGCCCTGGTGAGACCACACCTGGAGTACTGTGTACAGTTCTGGTCTCCAAATTTGAGGAAAGACATTCTGGCTATTGAGGGAGTGCAGCGTAGGTTCACGAGGTCAATTCCTGGAATGGCAGGATTGCCTTACACGGAAAGACTGAAGCGACTGGGCTTGTATACCCTTGAGTTTAGAAGACTGAGAGGGGATCTGATTGAAACGTATAGGCTTATGAAAGGACTGGACACTCTGGCAGGAGGGAACATATTTCCGTTGATGGGGGAGTGCCGAACCAGAGGACACAACTTAAAAATACGGGGTAGACCATTTAGGACAGAGATGAGGAGAAACTACTTCACACAGAGAGTGGTGGCTGTGTGGAATGCTCTGCCCCAGAGGGCAGTGGAGGCCCAGTCTCTGGATTCTTTTAAGAAAGAATTGGATAGAGCTCTTAAAGATAGTGGAGTCAAGGGGTATGGAGATAAGGCTGGAACAGGATACTAATTAGGAATGATCAGCCATGATCATATTGAATGGCGGTGCAGGCTCGAAGGGCAGAATGGCCTACTCCTGCATCTATTGTCTATTGTCTATTGTCTATTGTCTATTGTCTATTGTCTATTGTCTATTGTCTACAACCACCACTCAATATACAATACAGTGCAATATCCACCACTGCACACCTCCACTCAATATACAACAGTGCAATATCCACACAACAGTAATCCACCACTCAATATACAATACAGTGCAATGTTCACACAACAGCAATCCACCACTCAATATACAATACAGTGCAATATCCACAACTGCACACCTCCACTCAATATAAAATACAGTGCAATATCCACATAACAGTAATCCACCACTCAATATACAATACAGTGCAACATCGACCACTGCACACCACCACTCAATATACAATACAGTGCAATATCCACCACTACACACCTCCACTCAATATACAATACAGTGCAATATCCACCACTCAATGTACAACACAGTGCAATATCCACCACTGCACACCTCCAATCAATGTACAATACAGTGCAATATCCTCCACTCAATAATCAGTGCAATATCCACCACAGCAACCACCACTCAATATACAATACAGTGCAATATCCACCACTGCACACCTCCACTCAATATACAATACAGTGCAATATCCACACAACAGCAATCCACCACTCAATATACAATACAGTGCAATATCCACCACTGCACACCTCCACTCAATATACAATACAGTGCAATATCCACACAACAGCAATCCACCACTCAATATACAATACAGTGCAATATCCACCACTACGTACCTACACTCAATATACAACATAGTGCAATACTCACACACCAGCAATCCCCCACTGAAAGTACAATACAGTGCAATATCCACCACTGGAAACCTCCAATCAATAAACAATACAGTGCAATATCCACCACTGCACACATCCACTCAATATACAATACAGTGCAATATCCACCACTCAATATACAATACAGTGCAATATCCACCACTGCACACCTCCAATCAATATACAATACAGAGGAATATCCTCCACTCAATATACAACACAGTGCAATATACACCATTGCATACCTCCACTCAATATACAATACAGTGCAATATCCACCACTGCACACATCCACTCAATATACAATACAGTGCAATATCCACCACTGCAACCACCAATAAATATACAATACAGTGCAATATCCACCACTGCACACCTCCACTCAATATACAATACAGTGCAATATCCACCACTGCACACCTCCACTCAATATACAATGCAGTGCAATATCCACCACTGCACACCTCCACTCAATATACAATACAGTGCAATATCCACCACTGCAACCACCACTCAATATACAACACAGTGCACTATCCACCACTGCACGCCTCCAATCAATAAACAATACAGTGCAATCTCCTCCACTCAATATACAATACAGTGCAATATCCACCACTGCACACCTCCACTCAATATACAATACAGTGCAATATCAACCACTGCAACCACCACTCAATATACAACACAGTGCAATATCCACCACTGCACACCTCCACAAAATATACAACGCAATGCAATATCCACACAACAGTAAACACCACACAATATACAATACAGTGCAATATCCACACAAAAGTAATACACCACTCAAAATACAATAAAGTGCAATATTCACACAGCAGCAATCCACCACTCAATATACAATACAGTGCAATATCCACCACTGCAAACCTCCAATGAATAAACAATACAGTGCAATCTCCTCCACTCAATATACAATATAGTGCAATATCCACCACTGCACATCTCCACTCAATATACAATACAGTGCAATATCCACCACTCAATATACAATACAGTGCAATATCCACCACTGCACACCTCCAATCAATATACAATACAGTGGAATATCCTCCACTCAATATACAATACAGTGCAATATCCACCACTGCACATCTCCACTCAATATACAATACAGTGCAATATCCACCACTGCAAACCTCCAATCAATAAACAATACAGTGCAATCTCCTCCACTCAGTATACAATATAGTGCAATATCCACCACTGCACACATCCACTCAATATACAATACAGTGCAATATCCACCACTCAATATACAATACAGTGCAATATCCACCACTGCACACCTCCAATCAATATACAATACAGAGGAATATCCTCCACTCAATATACAACACAGTGCAATATACACCATTGCACACCTCCACTCAATATACAATACAGTGCAATATCCACCACTGCACACATCCACTCAATATACAATACAGTGCAATATCCACCACTGCAACCACCAATAAATATACAATACAGTGCAATATCCACCACTGCATACCTCCACTCAATATACAATGCAGTGCAATATCCACCACTGCACACCTCCACTCAATATACAATACAGTGCAATATCCACCACTGCAACCACCACTCAATATACAACACAGTGCACTATCCACCACTGCACGCCTCCAATCAATAAACAATACAGTGCAATCTCCTCCACTCAATATACAATACAGTGCAATATCCACCACTGCACACCTCCACTCAATATACAATACAGTGCAATATCCACCACTGCAACCACCACTCAATATACAACACAGTGCAATATCCACCACTGCACACCTCCACAAAATATACAATGCAATGCAATATCCACACAACAGTAAACACCACACAATATACAATACAGTGCAATATCCACACAAAAGTAATACACCACTCAAAATACAATAAAGTGCAATATTCACACAGCAGCAATCCACCACTCAATATACAATACAGTGCAATATCCACCACTGCAAACCTCCAATGAATAAACAATACAGTGCAATCTCCTCCACTCAATATACAATATAGTGCAATATCCACCACTGCACATCTCCACTCAATATACAATACAGTGCAATATCCACCACTGCACATATCCACTCAATATACAATACAGTGCAATATCCGCCACTCAATATACAATATAGTGCAATATCCACCACTGCACACCTCCAATCAATATACAATACAGTGGAATATCCTCCAATCAATAAACAATACAGTGCAATCTCCTCCAATCAGTATACAATATAGTGCAATATCCACCACTGCACACATCCACTCAATATACAATACAGTGCAATATCCACCACTCAATATACAATACAGTGCAATATCCACCACTGCACACCTCCAATCAATATACAATACAGAGGAATATCCTCCACTCAATATACAACACAGTGCAATATACACCATTGCACACCTCCACTCAATATACAACACAGTGCAATATCCACCACTGCACACATCCACTCAATATACAATACAGTGCAATATCCACCACTGCAACCACCAATAAATATACAATACAGTGCAATATCCACCACTGCACACCTCCACTCAATATACAATGCAGTGCAATATCCACCACTGCACACCTCCACTCAATATACAATACAGTGCAATATCCACCACTGCAACCACCACTCAATATACAACACAGTGCACTATCCACCACTGCACGCCTCCAATCAATAAACAATACAGTGCAATCTCCTCCACTCAATATATAATACAGTGCAATATCCACCACTGCACACCTCCACTCAATATACAATACAGTGCAATATCCACCACTGCAACCACCACTCAATATACAACACAGTGCAATATCCACCACTGCACACCTCCACAAAATATACAACGCAATGCAATATCCACACAACAGTAAACACCACACAATATACAATACAGTGCAATATCCACACAAAAGTAATACACCACTCAAAATACAATAAAGTGCAATATTCACACAGCAGCAATCCACCACTCAATATACAATACAGTGCAATATCCACCACTGCAAACCTCCAATGAATAAACAATACAGTGCAATCTCCTCCACTCAATATACAATATAGTGCAATATCCACCACTGCACATCTCCACTCAATATACAATACAGTGCAATATCCACCACTGCACATATCCACTCAATATACAATACAGTGCAATATCCGCCACTCAATATACAATACAGTGCAATATCCAGCACTGCACACCTCCAATCAATATACAATACAGTGGAATATCCTCCACTCAATATACAATACAGTGCAATATCCACCACTGCACACCTCCACTCAATATACAATACAGTGCAATATCCACCACTGCAAACCTCCAATCAATAAACAATACAGTGCAATCTCCTCCACTCAGTATACAATATAGTGCAATATCCAAATCTGCACATCTCCACTCAATATACAATACAGTGCAATATCCACCACTTCACACATCCACTCAATACACAATACAGTGCAATATCCACCACTCAATATACAATACAGTGCAATATTCACCACTGAACACCTCCAATCAATATACAATACAGTGGAATATCCTCCACTCAATATACAATACAGTGCCATATCCACCACTGCACACCTCCACTCAATATACAATACAGTGCAATATCCTCCACTGCACACCTCCACTCAATATACAATACAGTGCAATATCTATCACTGCACACCACCACTCAATATACAATACAGTGCAATATCCACCACTGCACACCTCCAATCAATATACAATACAGAGGAATATCCTCCACTCAATATACAACACAGTGCAATATACACCATTGCACACCTCCACTCAATATACAATACAGTGCAATATCCACCACTGCACACATCCACTCAATATACAATGCAGTGCAATATCCACCACTGCACACCTCCAATCAATAAACAATACAGTGCAATATCCACCACTGCACACATCCACTCAATATACAATACAGAGCAATATCCACCACTCAATATACAATACAGTGCAATATCCACCACTGCACACCTCCAATCAATATACAATACAGAGGAATATCCTCCACTCAATATACAATACAGTGCAATATCCACCACTGCACACCTCCACTCAATATACAATACAGTGCAATATCCACCACTGCAACCACCACTCAATATACAATACAGTGCAATATCCACCACTTAATGTACAACACAGTGCAATATCCACCACTGCACACCTCCACAAAATATACAACGCAATGCAATATCCACACAACAGTAAACACCACACAATATACAATACAGTGCAATATCCACACAAAAGTAATACACCACTCAAAATACATTAAAGTGCAATATTCACACAGCAGCAATCCACCACTCAATATACAATACAGTGCAATATCCACCACTGCAAACCTCCAATGAATAAACAATACAGTGCAATCTCCTCCACTCAATATACAATATAGTGCAATATCCACCACTGCACATCTCCACTCAATATACAATACAGTGCTATATCCACCACTGCACATATCCACTCAATATACAATACAGTGCAATATCCACCACTCAATATACAATACAGTGCAATATCCACCACTGCACACCACCAATCAATATACAATACAGTGAAATATCCTCCACTCAATATACAATACAGTGCAATATCCACCACTGCACATTTCCACTCAATATACAATACAGTGCAATATCCACCACTGCAAACCTCCAATCAATAAACAATACAGTGCAATCTCCTCCACTCAGTATACAATATAGTGCAATATCCAACTCTGCACATCTCCACTCAATATACAATACAGTGCAATATCCTCCACTGCACACCTCCAATCCATATACAATACAGTGCAATATCCACCACTCAATATACAATACAGTGCAATATCTATCACTGCACACCACCACTCAATATACAATACAGTGCAATATCCACCACTGCACACTGCCACTCAATATACAATAAAGTGCAATATCCACCACTGCACACCACCACTCAATATACAATACAGTGCAATATCCAACACTCAATATACAACACAGTGCACTATCCACCACTGCACGCCTCCAATCAATAAACAATACAGTGTAATCTCCTCCACTCAATATACAATACAGTGCAATATCCACCACTGCACACCTCCACTCAATATACAATACAGTGCAATATCCTCCGCTGCAACCACCACTCAATATACAGTACAGTGCAATATCCAACACTCAATATACAACACAGTGCACTATCCACCACTGCACGCCTCCAATCAATAAACAATACAGTGCAATCTCCTCCACTCAATATACAATACAGTGCAATATCCACCACTGCACACCTCCACTCAATATACAATACAGTGCAATATCCACCACTGCAACCACCACTCAATATAAAATACAGTGCGATATCCACCACTCAATGTACAACACAGTGCAATATCCACGACTGCACACCTCTACAAAATATACAACACAATGCAATATCCACACAACAGTAAACACCACTCAATATACAATACAGTGCAATATTCACAC